>NC_080047.1:8296577-8381577 GCF_026212465.1 Amaranthus tricolor | reverse complement strand
GGCACTGGCCTTACAAAGTACAAACCAACATAAGTTTTTTCAGCGCACTTTAGCCTCACTATACGCATTCGAAAATCTTCTCATGAGATCACTCATGCTAAGATTGTTCCCCACCAAGCACGTTTAATAGTGGAGTTCTTAGCAAATGTGTTCCTGTGAAAAAATATGCACCTTGTTGATATGCGTAATCTATCAATTATTTTTAAAGCTAAATCCCAGGTATCACACTCCAACGCTATATTATATCACTAGTAAGGTACCCTAGTAGTTAAATCCCAAGTGCACATCGACCTTTAATTAACTTGGATGAACTATACTAGGGTTTATTTATGGCATGAGGGTGTAGTTAAGGAAGATTAATGAATACTTCAATAATGTCCGCAAAATTCAAAGAGATAGTCAATTAAGGCTCATCCTCCAGTTATCTATGAGCATGCTTCCATGGGCTTACTGGATCAAGATGTAAGTTTTTGAATTAGGCCCAAATTGAATGGTCTGGTCCATACGCTTACAATTACCATAATTTAAGTCCTTATAAGTTTCAATTAGTTTGAGCTTCAATTTGAGATCAATGTTAATTAAATACTTTAATCTCGAAATGGATCAATACTTATGATGAAGTTAGTAAGTCTTGAGTGTCCATATGTCACGAATCTTCAGTATAATTTCGAAGTAAGCTTAGTAATCTTCTTCGGTAAGTTGGGTTAGTAGGATTGATCTTTATATAGTAGATCAAATCACATTTTTATCGTAAAAATATTTAAAATGTTAATGTATACAAAAAATAATTCAAAATGTAAAAAATGTTTGGAATGTAGTTGGTTTGACGATGTGAAATTGAAACTTAATATTTTTGTAAAATGGGTTAAATGGTTGAATTTGGCGCTGTTTTGATTTTGGAATCAAGTTATTTTTTAAATGTATAAATCTATGAAGAAAGTTAATTTTGTGCTTGTATTAAATAATTGAGTCAAATATATACCGAATTGTGATGTTCTTGTTAGTTTTTAAATTAGCCACTAGAATAGCTAAAAGTAAGGAAACTATCTATAATAAAGCATATACAATAAATGCCAATTATAAACAAGATAATCAACTTCTTAGAAAACATCCTTTATGTATTCTCTTACCGTCTACGACACATTAATTTTCAATTAAATTTTGTGTTAACATTAAATTACTTATTAATTTTCAATTAAATTTTATGTTAATATTAAATTACTTTTTCTAACCTATGCACCAGGTTGTTATTTAAAGATGGAGCTGGTGATGGAGCAACAAAAATATGAAAGTCATCACTAGTTGCATGATGTATTATGTTAAATCAATTCAGAAGAATAATTTAAAGACAAATTGAAAGTTACCTTCTTCGTTAATTTAGAAGAAAACTTTAGAGAGAGTGATAATGTATAGACTTTCTAAAGACTACACAAATGATTTATAATGTAAGTTTTTATGAAATATATCATATCCTTTCACGTATAAGAGAAAACATCAAGACCTCCAATTATTTCGTTTTAAGCATTCATATGACAACTTCGGAAATTTATAAATGTCAATACTTGCTACAAAGCCAACAATGAAAGTAATCCTAGCTATTGCACTACATTGACCATATCTTTGATATTCATTTCTTCATTGTTCTGTCAATACAATCGTATTACCCAAAATAGTAAGAACTAACACAACTAAATAAAAACTTAAAAACTTAAATCAAGCCTATGTATTACCTCCGTTTTGAAATATTTACAACTGATTGTGACATATTGTGTGGGTAAATATCGCCATTAGTTATAAGTATAATAAAATGGAGGAAGTACGTATCTATGTACATCAACACTAAAGTAAGTTTTATCAAATGACAATGTCAGGTTGTTGCCCATTCTCGACCATTTGTAGGTCATCCAAAACATGGTGATCGATAAAACTTCTCCAAAACCAGTGGTTCTTCCATACAACATTCATTTCTTCAAGGGGAATCCCTTTCGTTTCGGGTAGAAAGAAGTAGATAAACATGGTCATTACAAACACCAATGATGCAAAGAAGAGGAAAAACCCGAATTTTAGGTGGCAAAGCATGGTAAGGAAGAGTTGAGCTATGACAAATGTGCATAACATGTTAACTGATATATTGAGACTTTGTCCTGCAGATCGGATCTCTAATGGGAAGATCTCGCTTGGCACGAGCCAAGCGAGTGGGCCCCATGACCAAGCAAAAGCGGAGACATAGATACATATGAAGATCACAACTAGTATTGCATACCATTGTTGAAGTGGTGATGATGGGATTCCACTTAACCCGAACTTAAATCCGATGAATATCCCAACAAGTACATGACAAACGAACATTTGAATCCCACCTTCTATAAATAGAAATTTTCTACCCCATTTATCAACGCCATAAATGGAAACTAGTGTGGCTAATACGTTGAAACCACCAATGATCCCAGCAGAAATAAGCGAAGCATCGTCTCCAAATCCCAGAGTCTTGAATAGGATAGGAGCATAAAACATGATCACATTAATACCTATTAAGAGAAAATTTACATGTCAATTTAAGCATATTTCCCTATTAGGGGCGGTTCTAGGCCCTTTTATGGTGCCCGACTGCTTAGGGCCCAAGAAAACAGGGGCCTCATATATTAATAAACTTATAAACCCCTTATAGTTCATTAGTTCAAAACTCAAACGTAGTTCAGTTGGTGATGTGCCTTCATGTCATATTATTGGTTAAGGGTTCAAAGCGTAAAATTTTAGTCTCCAGTTTACCATTAATGATTTACAAGGGGTCTCAAATTTCTAAACATCAAAAATTAAATAGCACCCATATATTCTTTGCTCTACCCCTGCCCCTATATTTTTACTTGCCCCTATATTGTCACATTGGCTTCTGATATCATA
This sequence comes from Amaranthus tricolor, assembly GCF_026212465.1. Taxonomy (NCBI): domain Eukaryota; kingdom Viridiplantae; phylum Streptophyta; class Magnoliopsida; order Caryophyllales; family Amaranthaceae; genus Amaranthus; species Amaranthus tricolor. The sequence goes on along the minus strand of NC_080047.1, from coordinate 8,378,676 downwards.
TCAAAGAACCAATTCAGCCAAAAACTTAAGTTAATGGTTGAGGTCCCAGGATATGTTATATACTCTAACACGCCCACTCATATGAGAGCCCATTGGGCTAGAAGTGTGGATGCTCAAATGCGCTGAATATTCCACTTTAAATAAGAAGTAGTTGAGATTCAAACCCGTAACCTTTTGTCACACTGGCTTCTGATACCATGTCAAGAAATCAACTCAATCAAAAACTTAAGCTAATGGCTGAGGCTCCAAGATATGTTATATACTCTAACAGTTTGATAAATTGCGTACATCCCACAATCGAACGTGGGAGCCATTTTAGAGTATTTGGGGAATGAAATGTTGTTGATCACTTGCACCACTTCAATCAATGTCAATATATGGCAAGTTCAATAAATTTTATATCATTACAAATACCTGTGAACTGTTGGAAGAAAGGAATTGCAATTGCCATAGTAAGATGAGGCCTGTACTTCCTGTGCAAAACATTTTTCCAAGGATGCTGCACCTTCTTAGAGGCCTCCCCAGCAGCCATAATCTCGTTGAACTCCTTGTCGACTTGTTCGATTCCTCGAATCTTTCTAAGGTTCGAAAGAGCCTTTGCAGGCATTCCGCGCTCAATCAAGGAGTTAGGAGTGTCGGGAAGAACAATGGACGCGATGATGATGATTATAGCAGGAAATGTGGCTCCTCCTAAGCTCAATCTCCAACCCCAGTTACCAATTTTGGCAAAGAAATAGTTTAGAACATTTGCCACTAAAATGCCTATTGTGATTGATAGTTGGAAAATTATGTTTAGTGCTCCTCTGGATTGGTAGGGTGCCATCTCTGATAAGTAAAGTGGTACTGACTGTCATCAAATAATTCAGTTAGTAACACAGATTAAAGCATTGCTTTCACATATTCAAAGGGACTTGCATGTTTATGGATACTTATACGAGTGAATTCAGAATACTAGTATAAAGTTATTCAATAATTTTTTTATCAAATGACATGGGTCATACACTAAGGAGGTTTACAAGTAAAACCAATTGGTAGTAAGTGTTTTTTCTTAAGTTTATGATGTGACATATCATCTTTTTTTTGTTCGATGGGTAATAATGGGCATACTAGAAGGGTATAAATCTCATTGGAAATGAACATCTAATTTAAAGTCCCTTAACTAGTGGTAAGAATAAATGCTCTGCCATAAAAGTTCAACAACAAATCAGGCTCTGATATCATATTAAAATTTAGTAAATAGGCCTAGATAATCCAAACAATAAGGAGAAATAATAACTTACATAAAAACCCAAAGAAGGTTCATTACTAAAAACAATAAGGGAGGCCATTTGAGTTGATAAGGAGTTTGTAATTGATATGGAGTTTGGATGATGGATGGAAATCGGAGGCTTTGATAAAAGTTCTGGGCACACGCAAAATTTGTAGTTGGACTTAAACAAATATTGTATTACATTTACTGAATACAAATATTTAATTATATCATAAATTATACAAGAATATTTTTGGTGGGACACTTATTCCGCACCTATACACTCTTCACTTATATTTTTATGTGAGCTCATATCTCACTAATTATCTCTTTTTGTGAATAGCCTATTATATTGATTTTGGCTTGAATAGCATTATACTTGAAGACATAAATATATATAGCCTATTAATGTCGGTGACATATGTAAGTTTTCAATTTTTTCTAGATGCCATTGCTTTAGAATTTTTCTAAGATATTTTATAACTTACATTTATAACTAGAACATTCTTAGAGAACAAGTATCTAGAATTTACAAGATTTTTGATTATTTCTAAAACTCCACCTAATAAAAAATCTTGTACAAATAATCTTGAACCAATACTGATGCTTTTGTCATCAACGCTTGTCAATCTTGTTGGACCTCTTAGGTTTTGATGATGACTACACTTCATGTAAACAAATGTATTTTTAGAAATTGTTTGCAGGTCAATATCCGGTCGTGATTAAGATCGTTGATGGTACCTATGACTCAATTTATGAACATGTACTCGTCAAAGGAATCCAAAGAAATTAGAAAAGGCATATCGCTTAAGATGTCAAATGTAGACAGGAGGTTTACTGTTCCCAAGTTTGATGATCTAACGCTGCTGGAAATCGGAGAGTGTGCACTGTTCCCAGACTGAAGTCAGGAGATAATACGTCTGCTGGAATTCTGATTATTATTATATTTTCTGATTTTTAGTTGATGTATTAGTTAAAATTAATTAGTTGCATTATTTAATTATTATGTTAATAGGAAAAATATTTTCTAACCACTTAACGTATGATTTTCTAAATCTTTTTTAATAGGCTTTTGTTTCGGATCTATATTTAGTGAATAACTAAATTGGCTAAATATAGTGAAGGGAGCAACAACTGATATTAAGGGATCCTTAGGTATTATTAGTTAAGGGTAACCGTCCCTAATATTAGTAAAGAGGAACCGCACCTATTATTAGTTAAAGGTAACAACACTTATTATTGGAAAAGGGAACCATTACTAATTTTAGGGAACCGTAAGCTATTATCAGTATAGGGGAACTATAACTAATTTGCCTATTATTAGTAAAAGGGAACGGTAGATAATATTAAGGAAACCGTGACTTTGATTTAATCAAATGTACACCTATTTTAGCAATAACCGTAGGTTTGACCTTACTAATTGAGATCCATATTATTCTCCTTATTATTTGGGATAAGGGAATAGTGAGTAGTTACCTCCTTTTTACTAGGGATTTTAACTCTATAAATAGAGGATTCGGTTGTGCCTCAAATTGTGTATTTCGAATGAGCCTTTGATAATTTATACGTTATTTTTGGAAAATCAACAAGAAATATTTTGTTCAAAAATTGCCAATTAACTTATAATATTTTCTTGTGCAACTCTTTGATTTTATCTTTAGAGAATTTATCCTTGTAAAAGGGTTTTTGAGAGAATCTTTGTAACTAGACTTGGGTGAGTCTAGGGGAGGATTAGAAAGCTTATAGTGAAGCTAGAGAAGAGATTAGCTTGGAGTAAAGCTAAGAGAGTTGCTTTGAGTGAAGCAATTGAAGAGAGAAGTTGGCTTAGTGGAGAACGCTTCGAGTGAAGCAAAGTGTTTAAAGTAATTGTAACAAGTTGCCTTAAACATAGTGGAGTTTTGAAATCCCGAGGAGTCGCGGTTTTTCCTTCTATTTAGGCTAGAAGGCTTCCACGTAAAATTGTGTTGTCTCTTTCATTATTTCGCTCTAAGTTTAAGTTTTATTTCTTTTATCTAATTCCGCAAAAACAGGACAAAAATACTTAAACTTATTAACAACAATAATTCACCCCCTCTTGTTGTTTTTCCCATTTCTAAAGCAGTCTACAAATCTCGTAACTTGTCTTTGCTTCAAATGACGCTCTTATCGCGAACATACACTTGTCTTTATATATCGTCTGATCTTGTTGTTAGTAGTTGGTACCCTTGTTACTAGACATTTTCCTCCAATATGCTTTTCTTCAAATTTTTCTTATTATTTTTTTTCTCTAGTTAATGCTCATGTCACCAATTTTTTATAATCCTTTTATAAACCTTAATTTCTCAATCTTCTCATTTTTTAATTTCTTCAAATTATTTTGTTAATGCCGTATCATTAACAATCTCCTTTGTGATTTTTGTATGTGAATACTTGTCATCAATCTCCCCCATTTTCATATTATTATAAGTGTTGTTGTCACTTACTTAATTTATTAAATTTTCTTTTTATCTTTCCATTTAAATATTTTTCTCTTAGTATTTTTTATTTATTTTTTTAACTATCGAAATACTTACCACACCCTTGTTGTGGTTCCTCAACCCTTTCTTTGATTGCTTCATTGTATTTTATTCTTGACCTTTCGATCTTCCAGCTCTGATACCAAATATTAGAAATGTTTAGGCGGAAGTAGTAGTGGGTTACTTAATTTTGTTTAATATTTGGAGAAGAAATATTATGTGATGTTGAATTTGTATAAGAGGAAATGCTTTTGTGAAATAGTTAAGTTGTTATTTGATTGGAAATGCTTTGTTTACACATATCCATATTTATAGGTTTAGTATGTCGGTTTGTATAATGCACTAGAATTCTCTAGTTTTAACTAGTTGTAACTATAATCTAGATTATTCTAGTATTATTTCTCTATCAGTCATATCCTAGATTTTTCTAGATATTTAGATTAGATATTTTCAAAGGAATAATTTAGATATTAATGCTTATAGATATTTGAAGATTAATGTTTTTAACAGTTTCAAATGGACTCTTCTTGATAACATACTACATACGTACCTGATTAGCAAAACCAACACCAAATCCAAGTAAAGAACGACCAATAATAAGCATAGCCACATTCTGGGCAAGAGCATTGATGGTAGCTCCAGTAAAATAGAGAATGCCTCCAAATAACATTGATAATTTTGAACCCAACTTTCTTGTGACAGTAGAAGCAATTAGAGAAGTGAAGAGAGCAGCCACATATAAGGATGAGGTGAAAAGTGTCACAATTTGACCGTTAAATTTACAGTACTGGTTTGTTGATGTATCTGTAATTTCATTCTTGTAAACTGTTGGGAAGAATTTATTTAGAAATGATGCCATTGATGTTACACCACCTATGTATTAAGGATATTATTATACATTAGATTTGCATTTTTCACCATCACATAGTTGAAGTTGAACCAAGTTAAGAAATAGGGAGTTGATAATTTTCACAAAGGACCATATTTTGGTAATGGTAGAAATTATAACGAAAAATTAATGTAATTTTGGTAAGAGTATCTCTTTACAAGTTTAATGATCATGCTTATTCTCTATCAATACTCTCATTTTCTTTCCAAAATTCATTCCAATGAATATCATTTAATGATATGGTATTAAGGGTAATTAAAATTGTGAAAAAAAAAATTATTTATGATCAAACTTTCATTATCATAAGAATAAAATAATATATATCATAAAAATTTATATTAAAAATTAATTGAGGAAAGTAAAAAATTAATTAAGTGAGAATTAAACTTATGACTTTAATTTGCATGGTAGAATCAGTAGAAATGTTTAATTTTAAGAGTGAAATTATTGACTGACAATTGAAATATATATACTAATTTATGTCAAAAAATAATTTTGTAGAGTCAAATGCTATTTAAAAATATTTTAATTGTATTTTAATCATTTTTAATAAGTAATAAAAGTAAATGAATCAGATTTTATACTAGAATTAATAATTTACGGATAAGGTTACATTAGTGCGTGGTATAACAAATATTATTGCCCAAAAATATACTCCCTCATAATCTAATTTAAGTGTCATAATCTAATTGTTTTCTTATTTAATAATGAACCAATATTAAGGAAAAGTGTTAATCTACTGCGGTGTTATTATATATATAAAATTAAGAAAATAAGGTTAAAAAAACCCCAAAACTTTGTTTTGTTTTTTGTAACTCTAAGTATTGATGAGACGTAAATAAAATTCATAACCTCTTGTCATTGACTTATGATACAATGTCTAAAACCAACTAATTAAATTAAAAATTTAAACTTCTTTTAATTAGTATTTTCTAAAAAAATATCAATTAAAACAAAAATAAGACATTTAATTAGAATAAAAGAGTCGTATATACCTGAAATCCCGATATCATAACCAAAAATTAAACCACCGGTAGCAGCAAGGATGGAAGTTGCAAGGACATAAATTGTTAACTTTCCAGGATGATCTTTCTTATTATCTTGTTTACCAATTTCTCCTCCCATATTCGATCTCAAGTCTCAACACACCAAAAAGTTAGCTTGGAGCTAATTTACAAACTAAGGTTGTATTTATAAGCAAAACTCTACTTACTTCTATTCTTCTTTGGGTTTAAATTAGCTTACTATACACTAATTGTTAGACTATATAACATATCTCGGGGTCTCAACCATAAGCTTAACCTTTTTGGTTGAGTTGGTTCCTTGACTCTAATAATATATGAATCTATTTTAGTAAGAGTAAGTTTTATATGTATTTTTAAAAAGAAATATTGCAATCCCAATATGAATAAAGATATTTTTTTTCATATCCTAATTTAAAGTCTCGTTTGATTATGTATGAATTTCTTTTGTTAAATTTATAAAGACAAAGAGGTTAAAAAAAGAATTTTATTGTGAGCTTTTAAGTAAAATTTTAGACGATAAGGTGACTTAATTATCATTAATAAAGAAAAAAAATGATATTTTTATAGTGAATGCTATGCTTTTGTACAATTTGGAAACTTGGCATAGAAAACGAGAGAAGTTTACACGTTAACATTTGATACTTTTTAAGCGGTGCATGCATGCATCAAACTTATAAATTTGACTTACCATTTATTTTATGTTGGGTAAATCGTCATGGAATATAAGAATTAAGAGTACGAAAATAGAAAATAAAAAAAAGTAAAGCAAAGCAGAAACAAGTATAAAATTGTGAACTTCTTAGTTATTTTCTTGATATAACATAATTTGCATAAATAGAATTTTCTTCATGGATAAGATATATAAATTTGCATAAAAGAACATCAAACTTGGGTGGGTTACTCCTTTTAAGGGATGGATGCAACACTAAAACTGCTTACTTTATCTATTTTATTATAATTTCAATTAATAGTAAGTGATTAACTTTTTCTTATATAATACCCCCTCCGAATCAATTTAGATGTCCCATTTGCTTGGGCACGGTTATTAAGGATTGTGTGGGGTCCATTAAAAAGGGAAAGTAGTAAAGGGTAAGTAGAAAAGGGTAAATAATGAAGGGTAGTTGGGTAAGTAAGATACATGGGGGTATATTCGTAATTACTTGTGTGAATTAAGGACATTTAGGTAAAAAAAGATTGACAAAAATAAAAATTAGACAACTAAAAAGACTTTGCCAAATAAGAAAATGAGACAACTAAATTGGTTCGGAGGAAGTATATTACAATCAGTTATAAATATTTTTAAACAGAGCTAATATAAATGTCGCTTTGAAAAAGATGAATATATAGTCTAGTGTTGACCCACAATTTTTTTTATAGTAGGGCCTAATAGCCAAAATTAATTTATTAACATTAATATAAAATTTTTGTATGAATATAAAAATAGAAAAATTAATTTTGTAAAATTATGGTGGAGATGCAGACGTAGTATGACCCAAGACGATGGGTCTGCCACTGATTCAGGTAAGGCCGTCAGGGATGAGGCCATAAATATATATAATTTAAACTAGTTTAGTCAAATAGGGATGAGACCATAAATATATAATTTAAACTATATTATATATTATATATATAATAACGCGACCTAAAATACCAAAGTAAACTAGGTTAAATTGAACCATAATCTGAATTCAATCGTTTTGACCCTTTTTTAAAATTTTGTCAACTTATTTATTTTTTATCCGTCATTTTCAGTTGGAAATCACTGTAATTTTAATCAATTTGATTATTTTGAGTAAACATTTTTTTAAGTTATCTTTTTTAGAAGAATGTTTTCTATAAAAAAATATTTTTATATCTACTCCCTCTTATTCTTTTCATTTGTCTCATTTCTCAATACAACTTGTTGATATATTAATTCTAAAAAATCCTGCCTTTCGTGTTTCAATTCTAAAAATCTCAACTTTGAAATCCTAACTTTTGAAGGAATCTTATTTTGAAATTTTCCACTATGAAATACTATTTAAAAATTCTAACTTTTTAATCAAATTAAAAAGAAAAATCTACATAGACAATAAAATTATATCATGTTACATGTATATGTTTTCACTTTTGGTAGTAGTCATCAACAGGTTATATGTTTTAAAATAAGATGTGCCTTAAAGTTGAGATTTTTATAATTGGAGCATCTAGAATTGAAAGTATAATATATATTTTTCTTAAAAATTATATAAAGCTTTTAATGAGACAAACCAAATAAAATTTTATTTGACTATCTTTTATATGATTATTGGGTTCTAATCTGAGGGAAGGAAACGGCTAGGAGAATCGAACACATAACTTTGCTTGGAAAAAAAAAGTACTTGCGCTAACGGAGATACCATCCAATTCACCATCTTTTAATCTATAGATTAAAAATAAATGTAAATAACAGTGATTGATGAAGTAAAATGAGAAAGGGGACCAATAAGGAGATGAAGTACTATATACTTTTTTAAAAAAATTAATTTTAAAACTTTTCATAAAAATACTATACACAAATATATACTTCCACCATCCCAAATATTATGTTCACTATTCTTTAAGAAATTGTAAATATATCAAATTTTAGCTTTTATTATTATTTTTTCAATACAAAGGATCCATACGAATTGGTTTTTTTCTATTATTAATTTATACTTTTATCAAAAATTTTCAATATAAAGACACATCATATGAATTCATTTTATTTATTATTTTAAACATATATCAATATTTCATACTCAATAAAAAGGCCGCAAAAATTTGTGAAAAGTAAAAGTAAAATGAGGTATAATGTAATTGAAAGTTAAATAAAAAATTTATTAAAAATAATAATCTCAAGACTCATTTATTCCAAATAATATAAACTATTGATTAACACTCATTAACTCAAAATATTTCATATCATATAAAAATAACCTTTCAATAATAATTATATATATTTAAAAATAATAATTTATATCATAGAAATAAACTTTCTATAATAATTATATATTTTTTAAAAAACACGAGCATTTTAAGATGATAAATAAAAGTTCATATTCTTATGAGAATATTATTCAAAGAAAATTTTAAATTAAAAAATATAAGAGATTATTTTAAGGTAATGAATATACTTTCTTTGTTTTTATTTAATCTTCCCATACTTTCTTTTTTTTTTGCAAATCCAATGCAAATGTAAAAATCAAATAATTATAATTGTGAGTTTTTAAAAATTCTAAAAAGTTGATATTTAAAAAGTATATATTGAGATAAATCTATCAAGATCTCCCATAATAAATTTTTTCATATATATCGATAAGAAATTATAGAGGGTGTTTGGCAAATGGCTGATTGCTGGTAGCTGATTATAGTGGTTGATTTGACCAGCTAATTTTATTAACTAGTTTGGCCAGCTGATTTTGAACCCGCTGCTATAAGCAGCTTCTTCAAAAACAGCTTATTTGTATCAATAATTTATTTCAACCAGCTAATTCACCAAACACTAGCATTAGCTGGTTTGACCACGCAACCCTCTATTTATATCAAAATAAGTTAAAATTGCTTAATAAACTAATTTGCAAAACACCCCATAGTCAAAATTTGATACTAAAATTCATAATTCTATTTGTTTAAAAGAACATTATGAAAATGAAAAGTTAATTTTTAACAAAATTACAAATTAAAATTTTAGGTAGAGCACATGATTCAAGTTTTAACCCATATATAGAAGAAAAAGTCTAGTATGAACTTGGTCCACACTAATAGTAGTGTGGACCAAGTCTTACACTCTACTTCACTCTACTCGACTCCACACTTCTACTTTATTTTACTCTACTCTTATACTCTTACACGTCATCCATTCCACTCTTATACTTAAAAAAAATTAAAACAATAAAAAAAATTAAAAATTAAAAATTAAAAAATTAAAAAATAAAAATTTAAATTTAAATAACTAAAAATTAAAAAATCAAAATTAAAAAAATAAAAATTTTTTAAATTTTTTTTAAAAAATAAAAAAATAAATAAAAATAAAACCAAAAAAAATTAAAAATAAAAAAATAAAAAAAATTAAAATTAGAAAATCAAAAAAATTAAAATAAAAATTAAAAAATTTAAAAAAATTAAAATTATTTTTTTGAAAAAGTATTTTTCCTTTCACTTTGAAATAAAATATGTAATGAAGAGTGAAAACAGTAAAAATAGGAGTTTTAAAACTTGGTTTATTTTAGTGTGGAGAGGTTTTCTACAAAGAAAAAGGAGAAGACAGTAGTCGTGTTCTACTATTCCTCCAATCCTCCCTCCCTGCCAATCATCTCCTTTGTTATTTCACAAATATGTTCACTACAAATCTAACCACTTCTCAATCTTTCATCTCTCCTTCAACTTCTAAACCCTACTTTCTTTCTCCTCCTTCTAACAATTCCATTTCCATTCATTGTCGTGCGCTTGATTTCTCCGCTTCTTCTTCTTCTTCTTCTTCATCTTCTTCTCCGAATTGGTTCCAATTTCCCGACGTTTCTGGACCTCGATATAACGACGCCGTTTTAGGGGGTAGTAGTAAAAGCAGCAGCAATGGAAGTAATTCGGGTAAACTAGAGAAAAAATGGTCCAGAAATAGAGAAAGTTATTTAACGGATGATTCTGACCCTCTTCCTCTTCCTATGACTTATCCCGATTCTACCCCTGTTTCTCCTGATGAAATTGAGCGCCGTCTACGCTGTGATCCTCAAATTGAGGTTAGTTTTTTCATGTTTCATTCGTTTTTTTAATTAAACCGGTTGAATGAAAGGGAGGGTTAGGTGGAAATCAAACTAATGGAGTTTGATACTTGCTGCAATTGAGACAATATCCCATTCTCATATTTGATTGATTTAGTTGTTGCTAATTGTGCAATGTTTCGGAAATTGGGGATGGAGGAATGATTGGATATTTTGATAATGATATTGATATTTTCTGAACTTTTCGGATATTTCGAGGGTGACATTACTTTTTTTTTTGTAGGGTTTATGAATGCTATTTTTGGATTATTTGCTGATATTATTAAACCAGAAATCCCATCTTTTCTGATACTATTGAAATTTCATTTTCTCTAATTGTGAAGTTCTAAGCTGGTTTGGTTGATTTCCCTTAGAAGTTATGCCTTCTAGGAATTATATATTTGTATTTTATGTATTATTGATATTAAATATCTGTTTAGTTGACACTTTTGGGAATTGAAAATTCACTTGGAATTCAATATTACCACACAAAATGTAAAAAACAATGTGGGTAAGTTCAAATTCACGTGCCAATTGCTAATTGAGTATACAACCAGACAAGTAAAACATTTCCTAGTTTTGACAAACTAATTATGTTCATAGGAATTGAAAATTCCCATATGTATTTGGTTCCTAAGTGAACCAAACAAGAGAATCTTAACATTGGTGAATTGTTTCTGAACTGAATAGTTGGATTAAACCCATCAAAAAATGGGGAAGAATGGAGAGGAAGTTTCATATTAGTATGAAAGATTCCTGGCTAGCCTCAATAACTTTTGATGATATTCTGTGTAGTTGAGTTACTTGAGAATAGATTGTATATATTGCTGCAATATGGAAGTATCGAGATGACTGATGTTTTCATATGGAAAGATAGACAATGCAGCTTATTTGTGTGGTTTTATTCTATAATCCATAGCTTTACTAACCCAAAACTAATATGGGTCGTATTCATTCTCCATTGCAGTATATTGCAAGTTCAAAATGTTATAATATGAGGGCAGTTGCAGTAGACTATAAGTGAGGGTTGAGAGAAACACTATGCTATCCTCTAACATGCCGGTTATTTATAATGCTTAATTATCTCCACAATCCACACATACACTTTGTTTGGATCGAGGGAAGGGATAGAAAAGAGGGAAGGGATTTGAAGGGACAAAGTTCCTTTAATTTTGTCTATAACTAATTCTTCAAAAGAAAATGTTATTTCTCTTCCTCACCTTTTTGTTTCGTCCTAAATGAAGGAGACTTCTATCTATTATTCCCTTTTGTCCTTTCCCTTTCTTTCCCTCCTTATATGTTATTTAAACAGTGTTTAATGAGTTATTGTGCTTGAAATGTTCTATGAAATAAATTGACTTATATGAGATCTCATTGGCCTATAATAGGATTGTAAGGTGGTTGTATACGAATGGACTGGAAAGTGTAGGAGTTGCCAAGGGACAGGTTATGTGGATTACTACAACAAACGAGGAAGGATAACTTGCAAATGCATACCATGTCTTGGAATTGGTAAGAGTTTGGATATTTTCTCATCTATTTTTTTTTTATGAAACTTTAATTTAAATGAGGGAATTTATGCTTTGAAATCTTCATGATTCTACATTGGAAAGTTGTTGATGCTTAGATATGTTAGGAGCATTAGCATAGGGCATGAGTTCCGACTTCCAAGACATTGATTAAGTAAGAAGCAGTCTGTTTTTGAGCTTTTGATTCTAATTTCTCGAAGAATAGTGAGGAAAATTTTAGGGGACACAAGCTTGTCATATGATGCTAGTGTTCAATCAAGAGATATTAGTCTAAACATAAGTTTGCAGTGTTGTGTCTCCTAGAATTTCTTGGCTGAGTACTGATGTCCATGAACCATACTTCATCATTATCTGTGAAAAGCTTTTCATGGGGCGTCATTCCTAGTTTTTTTGGCAATTTACTCTGGACATTGTTGTATTAATGGGAAATGTGGGATATTTATTTTAAAACCATGGTATTCATCTGGGTTCTCAAAGAATCAGAGGAGAGGTAGGGGGGTATTTTGTGGAGTTAAAGGAGCCGTTTTGGGCTAATGGAAGTTGCAAAATTACATAACACTGTTATTATTTTTGCATTTCCCCATTTGTGATTTTTCATACGGTTGATTTGGTTAATGTTGCATTACTTGTACGCTTCATTTGGTTGTTGGTACTAAATGATGATAATGAAAATGATTTGTGGTGTAAATTTAAAAAAAATGTATCATGCTAATTCCATGATACTGAAACTTTGATCATAATTTTTTTTTTATAAGTTTTCATTACCACTAATGCCACATTTCCAAATAATAATGCATTGAATGTGTTTTGTGAAAAAGATGAGATGGTTGCTGTAACAAGTATGGCCATGAAACTTGTCAAGAGACTTTCCTACCAAATTTACATTAACTTTTCATTATCATTCTTACCATTCTTACCATTTATTACGGACTACCAACAGCCGGTATTGTTTTATCTTGACAAGTAATCTATTTTGGAACATTATTGACTTCAGTTTCGCAATAGTTTGTCAATTTGATTGCGGCATTTTCAAGGTCATTTTTTGAGTTGTTTTCTATCTTGTACTAGTTGTCATCATCACTTAATTGGAAAACCTCCCCAAAATCATCACATAGATGTTATTTTGGTGTGGGGAAAAGGTTAAAAATAGGCAGGAAAGATATTTCAAGTAACAAAATATTGTTACTTTTGAGCTTTGTTTGCCGGTGAAGGATATGGACTTGGGTGCTTCATTTTGGGGGTGCAAATGAGTGGATGGAAACAAGTGTTAGTGCTCCTCATATAACTTGTGTGCTGTAAAGTAGCCAAACTTAAAAGAGTTAGTGACCCAAGTTTGTTTCTGCTCACAAAAATTTGTGTGTACTCTCTTAGAGGGCAAGTTTGCTTTGTAATGTACCTTTGTGTATGTTGTACAAAGTATTTATTTGTGAGAATTGTTGATCCCTCAACACCTAGCACCACTTTCTGTCTCCACAAATCCATCCCTTTTACACCGGAGTTGGGTTTCCCTGTGTATTATTTCCAACACTCGTTAATGGGTGATACAAAGGCTACCGTGCTTGGTGCTAAGTTCCTTTTCCTCTTTCCTCTTTCCTCTTTAGCGGTTGTGCTGTATGCATATTCTGTTGCTGATATATTTATCTTTTTGTTATATACTGCTTTAACAGAAGGTTTTATTTATTTCTACTAATCATGTAACTTTGCAAGTCTTATTTCTTGGTTGCAGGATATGTTCGGAAGATAACAGCTCGAGATGACATCGAATTGATGGAGGATTAACTATTGCAAAACCAATTTGACCCTCTTTGAAAATTTGTTAGTTTTTCCTTCGATTTGTAGTTACTAATTATGTACATCAAAGATTATTATTCATATACAGAAGTTCTGTGGTATAATTTCATAGAAAAGGAAAGCATATGAATTTTAGTAGTGATAATGAGATGAAGTTTTCGATTTTCTGAGCTTCCAATTCTGGCACATTTTCAGTACACACATTGGTAAATTGGGTATACTTCTACAGTTCTACTCCGTTTGTGTTCTGTAGATGTTGATGCAAACTGCGTGGAAACTCTATCATGCATTCATTTTTAGGCGGCGGCTCATAATGCGGCAAACGACAATTAGAATATTTGTTTAATTTGTTTTTATGTAAATTTTTTTAAAATTGTGTCGTATTCATTTTAAGTGTCTCATTTACTTTTGAGATACTATTTATCTATTACTTTTAAATTGTATTTTATTATTAATTTTAAGTTAAAACATAGCCATATGAGATATTATTTAATTTATTTTGATAGAGTTTATTAATATTAATTTTTTATAATTTTTAATCATACATAATTAGATACTTGAATCATATATTAAGAATTAAATAAGTACATTGGATAAAGTGCATAAAATAGTAAAATACATAAGAAACTTAAAATGAATAACAAGTAGTATAATTTATCATAATTTTTCTTAAGTACAATTAGAAATATTAAAAATTAAAATAGTATATTGATAAATGTGTAAAAATTAAATGGAGAACTTATTGTGAATAATAGGTAGTTTATAATTTAATTTACGGTTCACCTTTTATGGGATTATCTTACTTTACAATTTGCATATTTTTGCTCTTTTGGTTATAGTCTTTATAATTCTCTATAATTTAATTTTATAATATTTTTATTTTAAATAATATTTTTACCTTTTCTTTTATTCTTATTTTCAATCAATTTGTTATATCTATTTTTATATATATTTGACAATAATCTCAAACGTGTTAATCAACACGATTCTTTCCTCATCTTTAATACGATTCAAAATTTTGTCATGACCTTTCAAAAAACTATCCTTTTAAATAGCAAATTACTACCAAATTTTAGTATGATAGAGCAGTTCGTCCATTAATTGAAAACTTTTCACTTTTATATCCTCAAAAGGAATTTAGTTCTCATTACGTAGACAACGAATTTGATTATGGACTTTCCATATTTCTAAAAGGAATTCCATACGAATCATAGAAAAAGGTTAATTTCCCTTTTTTACAATGGATTATGCTTTTTCTAAATCCTAAAATATTAAAAATACTCTCTTTGTCCCATTAAATTTGAAGTATTTGCCTTTTTGATCCATCTCGCTTAATTTGCATCATTTTTATTTTTCGATGATGGCCCGCTACTTTCTTTTAATCTCATCTTACATTTTGACTTTCTTTTAATTTCATCCACACAATTTATTCTCTCTTTTTATTTATTACTATTATCCACCTTTTTCTTAAAAAACACTATTTTTCTTTTTGATGCAATATATACATGACAGAGGGAGTATACATTAACATAAGTCTTATGGAAGATTTTGAGCATGTTCAACATGTTCGATCGTACAGGACCCTGAAAGATTAGGGGCCTCAATATTAAATTAGATAGTATGTATTTAGTGTCTAAAGATTCAAAGTTATTAGAAAAATATCACAATTTTTGAAATCGCATAGAGCCTTCTAAAATTTTTTTTAATTTTTGCTCCGCCTCTAGAACTAATAATCAAGATCTTGAATTTAATTTTCACCTCACTCTTCTTCATCAACGTTGTAAAAATAATGTGTCTAGGAACATATGTGTTCATTCGGGTCATCGTGTTATTGATTTCAAATCAGGTGTCTAGAATCAGTTTAAAATCGAATTTTGTGTCCATATTAATTTTTACATAATTATAAATTTATTTTTATGATCGAATCATCAGTTTTAAACGGATATCTAGGACTAGAGTAAGAAGTATGTTTGGAACCTATGGGTGGACACGTGCAATTCATATTGAATGAATACTGAATACATATTGAATGAATACTCCTCATTTTCCCAAGTACTTTATAAATTGGGTTGAAATTCATCATTACAATCTTCAAAGCCTGTCATTGAAGCTTCTTGTCAATTTCACCCATGGCTATTTGATTTCTGTCTAACATTTCCGAGTCGACTCACTTACTCTCAAAACGCTAGCGCAACCGGCCATCGATTCATACGTCACTGGTTAGGCGATATTCATTCTCTGTTTTATTGCTTCTCTCCCACATTTTCTTGTTTCTTAGGTAAATTAATAATTCCTTGATTTTAGATCTAAATCCTTAAACCTAATTTCAGAATTCATATATTCGTCTTAACTATAAGTGAACACTTTTATATTGTTGACGTTGATCTAGTTTTAGATGTTTATTAGTCAATTATTTTGTTGAATTAGCGCCTATTTTTGATTAATTTGTTATTGCCTGTTACTGATCGTTTTGATTGTTTTGTGTTTAAAATATGTGATCAGTGAATTGAGATGGAGTAATAATCGATTGTTTAAAATTTCTGAATGTGGTGAATACTATTATAACATTAGTATTTTTAGTATTGAAGTTACTTGTTAGTGTATTAGTGATTTATGTTTAAGTTGCGGATAAAGGGTCAATTGGAAATAACCCCAGGGTAAGTTTTACATCGGCCCCTCGAATACCACCTAGGTGGAAGCTTAGATGAGAGCCATATAATGGCATTGCCGCATTGGGTATGGAATGTTAGTGTATTAGTGATTTGTTGAATGAGGGATAAAAGTGGAATTTTGGACTTTGGGTGATTGAGAGAATTTGGGATTGTATTGAAATTGTGCACTATTGATGAGTTGCTTTGTAGAGTGATACCTTATAATTTATAATGTTAGAGTTTCTCTCCTATATCATTACTTGTTATTGCCCAAGTGAGACAGCAGTCAAAACGAAAATATTTTTGTAACTCAAGAACTCAACCTGAATTTTTTTGCTGGAGTAGAACTTAATTCAAATCTCTGAAAAGGCTGAACGGAATAATAATGCTTAATTTCTTAAAGATTATTGTTATGTTCTTTAGATGAAGAATAACTTATCGAAGAATCCTTAGCAATGGATACTGTGGCTGAGGAACATCAAGAAGCCGAACAAAGTCATAAGAAAGAGAAAGAAACAAACAACATTATTAGTGAAGATGACAATGGAGAAGCTAAAAAAGAGAATGGGAATGTGAAGAAGAATGAAGAGCTGGATCCAGAGTTTTTTAGCTGCTTGCTTCAGCCAAGCACCACAGGAAATGATACTGATTATGTTGGAATTCGTCGCCTTCTTCTTCATCGCAAGGCTCAATCTGGTGTTCATGGAAGAATTGTACGGATTCTTATTTTTTTCTTCTTCAATTGAGTTCAACTAAATAGATATTGACTTGATTTTTGAAGGTTGAAAGATGATGACGTTTTGATATAAGTTGATCATTGAAGGGCTAGCATTTTGTTCTATATTTGAACATATGCATCTAGCTAAGAGTAATCTAGTGTTAACCTAATTTGTTCATGAATTTATAATTTGTGTGAAATGATCTGATATTCACTTGTCCTGATCCGAATTCCAAAGGGGTTAGTAACATAGGTAGGTTTGGATTACAAATAAGTTTCTTGTTCCATTGTTGAGGAATGTGTAAAATGGTGCTATTTGGTAAATATATGTTGCTTGCGACTAATTTGGTTTTGATTGATGCCAATATATTTTCATTAACATGGAGCATACTTTACGTGTAACTAAAGATGTTGTTTTTTTGTTGTTTGCTACGAAGAACTGGAGATGTAATGGTAAAGGTTATGTGGCATACCGTAACTTTATCAACAAACCACGGAATTGGGAGAGTCTTCTTTTGCAAAGCCGAACAAGTACTCCAAATCAGAGGTTGCTGAATTTCTGCATTTAGCTATTCTATTTATATCATTGCTAAGTGAGATTGTTCTTTTTACTTGCACAATTTTATAAAGAGGCTGCTTGTTCTCATGTTGAAACTCCAATGCTAATCATGTCAGTTTCTAGAAATTTGAATTACCCCTGTTTCTGTGTTCCCCAAACCGGCCCATATGGAATCAAGTTGCAAACTGAAAGAGTAAATTATGTACACCTGATTTACTATTGTTAAATTCGAATTCATGTTTCCACACGATTCTGACATCAGGTTCATTTACTGGTTGATGCATCAGTGGACGATGGATTGCATCTCCAGGTCCACTTGCCATTTTGTTTGAGGTGGACAGCTTGACCTCCAGCAGGGTATGCAAATGCTATCTCCCATCCCCCCCCCCCCCCCCCCTCTGTTTTTCTGCTTCTATTGATTCATGACGTTTTGAAATCATTAGACCTGAAAACAATTTTTTAACACTTCCTTTAGTATTAAGTGTATTTCGTTTGCCCCTAAGAGTTGTTACATTCAAATTATGCAACTTTATTAGGGGCCTGAGGGCAGTGGCAAAACTTGGATCATATTTAAGGGGGACAAAAATTGAACTTCCGACTTGGGTTCAACAATTAAGGGATAAAGATTTGAACCCATGATCTCCTAGTTATATAATCATTAACTTACCACTGCATCAAGTATCATCGTATCAAATCTAAGGTATCATTAAATAAGCTCATTGTAATGAAAAGGTTGAAGAATAACATTGATTTCAATTGAAGATGGGCTGTCATATTTTTCATTTGAATCCTTTATCTTTGCAACTCTATATAGGACAATAAACCACGATCTCTGACCCAAATATTGTGGGATTGGACTGGAAACTCGGCTTTTGTCAACCACTTTCACAAATTTCTATAAGCTGCATCACATTTGTTATTTCAGGATATACAAAGTAGCTGCCAAGCAAGAAATAGCTTTAGCTCCAGTACAAGTGACAATGATCATCGTTTTGACCGACAAAGGAAGAAAGCTGAACCTGCGTACTCATTCGTAGGAATGCATTGTATCTTTGATCACTGCAAAGTTGCTGGTGACTATCTTTCTTCTATTTACAGTAACTGTATTGATCACTGCAAAGTTGCAGGTGACTATAATGGTAATAGTAATTCGTGTTTATTGATCTTATTTACAGTTACTGTATTGAAGTTTGGGCACATGAGTTCTAATTTGCTTGCATATGGAGCAGCTGATGGATCTCTGACTGTGTGCTCTGTCTCAGACCCTCCTACAGTCACAAAGCAACTAATAGGGCATTCCAAAGATGTCACAGGTTAATTGTTCAAGGACCCATTCTCCAGTCTTTCACTGTTTTTGTACTTGAAATGAACCTCCCCCACCTTCTTTTTTGGTCACTTACATAAATTTTGACGAGCAGAGTGGTTGTTGTGAATACAATTGTAGTTACTAACTAGTTAAATTTTTGATATGAAATTTCATAATAAAATGACTACTATTTCTAGTTATCTACTTACAGTTGATGGAATCTGTTTGGATGGATTTTTGTGCTGACCTTAGAGAATCATATGATAAGGGTTGTGTTTTTTCTACAATGTTTCATCAAGTCTGAGCACTGAGTTAATGCTGCGTTTCACTGGAGCTTCCTATGAATGCTATTTATTGGGGGTCATGCTATTTGTAAACCTTACATAATATAATGAGCTAAGATGAATATTTTCTTTTGTCCAGATTTTGACTTCACATCTAACAACCAGTATATTGCTTCTGCATCGCTTGATAAAACTGTAAGAGTTTGGGATATATCTAGAGGTATCTGCATTCGGGTTATTTATGGAGTCTCCTCGCAGTGGTGTATATGTTTTCACCCCGTAAGTGATTTTTTCTATATGGAAGTATATGCTTATCTCTATTTAGAGAAACATTATCCCTTTGCATGTTATCTATGGACCATGAGTCTGAGTATGATTACTGAAGTGACGTGGTAATTATTTTGTTTGCCTTTTGAACTTTACAGAAATATGTGCTTTTTGGTGATTGGAAATGGTGATCTCATAGCATGGCTGCATATTTTTGTTTTAAATGTTTTGTTGTTGGCTATCTGCTTACTTTAGCCTACCCTAATTTTTTGGGATTAAAGCTCTGATATTGTTGTTGTTCACTTACTTCACATATTTCTTGATGCAGGTGAACAATAACTTCCTTTCAGTGGGGAATGCAAACAGAGAAATAAATGTGAGTTACGTGTAATGTTACCTTTGCCCCTAGAACAGCTGGCATAAATATCATTTTTTTTGCGTATACCTATTGGATATTGTTTCACTGTAAGCTACTTTAAGACATAGATAAAATGCTCTTCACCACTTTATGAATGTTCCTTTCTTTGCTGATAAGCTTCTGGCTCTCTTTTCTGTTGATATTAAATTTATTCTTATGATGCTGAAGGTCTACAATTTCAGTACTGGAAGATCTATTTATAAACAAATTCTTGATGACGAGGTCACGGCAATGGATCATGATCATACCGGCCAGCTTTTGTTTTGTGGTGATGCTCAGGTAGTTCTGCATACCGGCCAGCTATTCTTTGACTTCTTCATGAATATAATTTTGCTGAATGATGTTTGCAGGGATGTATATATACTGTAGCTATGAATTCTCATACCGGAGCTTTATCCCGTGTGCATCGAAATCGAAAGGGGAGCAAACATAAGTCTCCAGTCACAGTGGTTCGGTATCGAACTTTCTCTTTGCTGGCACGCGGTCCAGTTTTACTTACTTGCACTCAAGATGGTAGTTTGGCATTCTTCAGGTTTGAATCCAATTTTCAGAAAAACTGCGTAATCTTTTTGAGCTTTCGGAGACATTTGAACCTACAGTGATTATAACTTTTGTTATACAGCGTGGCTTTGGAGGCGAAAGGCTATTTGACACTTCGTTGCGCTCTCAATTTAGCCCCAAGAGTGCATAGGATTAGAGCTTCCTTCTGCCCTTTGTTATCCCTCGAGAAGGGAGAGTACATAGGTTCGTTTTTCCTCCTGCCTCCCTATTTCTGTTGATTGGTTTGGCATCTATATGTGGACAATATTTGTAGCCTCCTGTTACTAGTGCAAGTCCCAGGGGACTTCTAGAGTTCTAGTAACATCCATTTTATGACATGAGTGGTGTGGCCAGGCTGATGATCCTTCTTGATTACCCCTGTCAAACAAGATGGACTTTGCCGATGGAAAACAGCACAATCATCAATCTTGGATTGTTATTTGTTTATTGGTGTTTGGGTTCCAGCATTCAAATCACAGTACTTTTACCTCTTTCCTTAGGCCATCTATTACCCAGCAAGCCATATGCTATGTTTGGATAGAAGGGAGTGGAGGGAAATGGAAAGGAGAGAATTGGATGGGAGAATCCCTTTTTTTTTTACGTAAAAATTTCTTCCAACATTGGGAAAATTTGGAAGGAAAACACTTCAATTTTTCCTCCCTTTGCCTCTCCTTCCGTCCCCTTTCCTTCCTTAAATATTATCCAAACACTTTTAACCTTTTGTAATAGCTTTGTTCCTCTATTTACAATAATAAAAGATTAAAAGCTAAGGACCCTCTAAGTAGATGTTATCATGAGCATTGGATTCCTCCTTTACTCTCCAATCTTAAAAGACTTTTTATAACATGTAAATCAAAGACTTAAACTACTCTATGCGTACTTACTAAGACATCTACTACTCATCTTATATGACGCTTAAAACCGTGTAAGTTAAATGTTTTTACAACTCTTCTATAAACACCCACTTACATACATAAAAAACGATGACTAAGTGACTTAACTACAACTCTTGTATTACTAAGACATCTATTACTCATTGTAGCATTTATTTCCTTGTTTCTAGCCTTCATCACACTTGTAGCGATATGCATACTAAATACGCAATTGAAGGAGAAACCACTCTCATATTAAGGCTTGGACATGCATCATGGGAGTATTATTGATTTTCTTCTTTCTGTGTTCTATCCACTTCACTACAACTTTGATACGCATTGAAACCTTCTAACACCCTTCTTTAATAAATATGGAAAACTTTGTACTACCTTCCTTAGGTCTCTCACAAGCTATCCAAATAGAGGAAATAACTTAATAGTAGCGTCATCAAGTCCCATTATTCTTTTTGTAACAGTTGTAGTTGTGGACGGCCTATTAATGATTTCTTCTTTGATGATCAACAATCAAACAATTGCAAAGATGATAACCATAAAACATTGTAACCTCCTTTGGATGTGCATGAACCTGGACTCTCCCTAAAGTTTTTTTTTGGACCTGTTGTAGTTCATCATTTTATACTGTTTTAATGGCATTTTATATTGCACATGTAATTCTCTGTGCTTTGTTGTATGGTGTGGCACCTTGGGTACGAAATGAACACCCGTAGAATTATTCCTGCTCGGCCGGTTCCTACTTACCTTGAACTTCAGTGGGACTTAAATTTCTCCTTGATTTCTTCTAACTAGATGTTTTGAGTGGTCTAGCATCGAGACACCTTTTGCATGAACCCTTGTTGATCATGAGCTATCAACGTGTTCAAAATTGCATCAAGTCACTCTTTATTTAAATCCACTGATGCAGTTACTGGAAGTGAAGACTCCAACGTGTACTTCTATGACTTGACTCGTCCCACTCATGCATGCGTAAACCAACTGCAGGTACAATAAACATGTAATATGTTTATCACCAAAGGTCTGTCCATGTTTCCGTCGTTACTAACTCATCGAACCATCTACTATTACAGGGTCATGGTTCATCTGTAATAGGTATAACATGGAACCATGGAGAGAACTTGCTGGCGTCGTCTGATTCTGATGGTACTGTTATAGTATGGAAGAGGGAAAAGACAAGTTAGCACTCTATGGTGGCAATCTTAGCATCATTCAAGTAACGCCCTCCCTAATGTACATGTTTATAAGGTTTCACTCCTAACATTATATTTGATTCACGGGTTACCTGACTGGATTACTATAGGTTATAGTAGTCTCATGTCTTAACCCGAGTCAAGCAGGAACTTGAGTTGCTATACAAACTTTTTTTTCTTTAGTATATTTTTATTGTTTATTTTTTTATATATTTTAAATGCCTGTTTGAGTGCTTATGCAAATTGTGTAATGGTGTTTGTAGATCATACGCAAGGGAAATCTAACAATGTAGATGATGTAAACAAGATTGGGTCGTATGTATGGATTCAATCGTTGGATTGTTTTTTATTGACCTTTGGTAATAAACGAAATTTATTAGAAATGAAGCATAGAAGAACATGAATATATGTTTAATATTAAGTTATGTTATGTTTTTCTTAATTAAAAATAAGTTTGTATTAGATAGTATTTTGTTTGTGTTATGTTAATTTTCTATACTATTTTATTAATTTAATAATAAAAGGAAAAGAAAATAGAGGATGGTGGTGTGTATGGATTTGGCCCAAACAATCCAGCCCGACACCCCTCTTCCCACCCCTAGGCCGCCAATGCCACCCTCCCATCACCGGCTCCAGCACCCTGTCCCTTTTAGCCCTTACCATTGTTAACCACAATCATGTTCCAGCCATTGTTCTTACTTCCCCTCAACGACTCAACCACGCATGTTTCGAGAAACCCAAACTTTTTCAACATTAGAAACTCCATTTTCTTTCCTAATTTAATAATAACACCAAAAAAATCAAAGTTTATGCAAAATAACACTCGAATTAAGTAAAAGTTTCCCAAAAATTGATTGAATATGATTTGTTTGGCAAAATCAAAATCACTAATTATAATCTTAAAATAATTCTTTGTGATCTTAAAGTAACTAATTAAAGAAATAGACTATTTTATGGATCCGTCTCATACAAAACAAGCTGAACTAAAATTGGAAAATGATGAATTTGTTTGCAACTTTTTCTAAAGAGAAAGCAAGGGGTTGAGTTGGGTAAAATTATGTATTGATTCACTTCAATATTTAATCCTACCTCCTATTTATCTAAAATGGGATATTTTTTTTTGGGACACTATTCATCTATCACTTTTAAATGCGTTTTATTATTAATCTATAAGTTAAAACATAGTCATGTGGGATTTTTATTTGATTCGTTGTGATATAAAAATTGTTAATATCAACTTTTTATAATTTTCAATTATACATAACTCAATATATTAAGAATCGAATAAGTACATTAGATACAGTGTATAAAGTAAATAAGACATTTTAGATGAACAGGAGGCAGTAATAAAAAGCCTACTAGTGTCAAGTCCTTATTATTCATTTAATAAAAAGATAAAAGTTTATTCTTTTCCTTAATTGTATGATAGAGGCTAAAGAGATGGTGGTGGTGGTCAATATGGAGTATGGAGGTCGGAGGATGTACGCTAAGATGAAAAACTCTGAAAAAAAAAATCGATTGTAGTAAGTTATTTATTTCTCTAGTTTTTAATAGTTAGTTATATTTTTGTTTTTACATTATACAATGCATAATTTAATTTTATAAATTCTTGTGAGAAATATTCTCTTTGAAGATCATTTCTTATTGAGCAAGCCCATAAAAAAAATATATAGAAAAAGAGTAGACATTAAGTTTTAATAGAATGGGTCTAAGAAGCGTCTCTTAGAGTGACAGGCTCATAGGAGACCAGTTGTTTTGATTTTTATTATGTTTAATTTTATATTATAAAAAAAATCTAAAAAGTTAATATTAAAATATATATATTAAAACGAATAAAATGAGATTTCACTTGACTATTACTTACATTATATATAAAAAAAGTATATGCCAAATAAGATCAGTTAATAAACAATACAAGAACTGAGCAACTAACCAACTAGTAACTATTAAAACCCAGAGTAAGTATAACATGAGTACTATGAAATTAGATTTCCTACAAAATTTAGATTTTTAAATATTAATTCAAAGCATGGATTTTTAGTTTAAAGTGGAATTTGTAAAAGTAATTTTCCCAAAAGAAAAATATAAGAATGAAATATATTAGTACCAATAATAATTCTAGATGAAAATGGCTCCTTTTATTAGACAAGGTAAAGCAGGCAAGACAAGTTGATTGTAATTAGTATTTGTACAATTAATATCTGCCAATGGTTAGAAGTGCAAGTGACCACGTCACTTATTAGTTAGAAGTACATTACTCCTTTTATTTTGATAATAATTTTAATATTTTATTTAATTATTATTTGTATAATTTTTTCTCACATTTCAATATTTTTTTATTATTATTATTTGACACAAAACTAAAAAATTAGATATATCATATACTAAATTAAAACAATTAAATATTCAAAAATAAAAAAGAAAATGTAATGTAAAAATAGTAAGGACTAAGGACATATAAAAAATAAAAATAAATCAAATTAATTACAACCAACTAAAATAAATAAAATAAAATAAAAAGTGGTCCTTGTAGTATCAAGAAAAGGATACTTATTACACGGAGTATTAGTCCACAACAACTCCACAAGTTATCACATCACAATATCACATGTTACACCGATCTTATTATTTTATTTATCCACTAGTATTACTATATCCTAAATTTGTTATTTTTAATTCTTCAAATAAAATTTGCCTAATTTTTTTTCTATACTCATAGACTTTCTAATACTTATTCATACATTAAATTAAACTTTTCGTCTTATTTACACTGACAGGTATTTGAGTTAAGCTTCAAAAAAGGATTAACAAGCTATCCATATCAACAAAGTGGATTTTATTTCAAAAGAATTCCTTTGCACTCTTAGTTAAGCGTGCATTAAAGGAAACAATCTAAAATGAGCGACCTCTTAAAAAGTTTTCCCACAAAATCTTTTTATTTCATGCCAAATAGTCAAATACATATAGACTAAATTTGGTGAGATAAAAGGATAATTGAACTCTCTCTGCCCCTTTTAATTTGCACTTCTTTTCAATTAAGTTTGTTCCATTTATTTTAGGTCATTTTCTTTTTTGGCAATAACCTTACTTTCTTTTTTTTATATTTTATCCACAAACTTATTTTCTATCTCAATTTTAACCCCTTGTCTTTATCATCCACTTAAAAATTTCAATTTTCAAAATAAAATAGGTGTATTAGAGGGAGAGAGTAATGACTTAGCCCTTGTTATTGGTCAAGCCTAGACTATTAAACGGTGGAATTGCTTACTTCCAAATTCTTTTGTCAGGATCCTGTCATCCCCGTTTTAAAGATCATTTCATAAGTATCTGTATAATCTGAATACATAAAAAAAATCAAACAAAAAAATCAAACAAAAAAATCAAACAAAATCTGCCTCTAATTTTCTGTATTTAATTTTAAAGATCAAATTAACAAGCTAGAAAAATTAATTAATTAAAGGAAAAGGGAACGTGATAATCGATATATCATGGAAGAAGGATTGTTAATAAAGCAGCAGCAGGAGAATGAAGAAAATAGAAAAATGAAATGGGGAGAAATAGGAGAAGAAATAAAAAGAGTGAGTAAAATAGCAGGGCCAATGGTGGCTGTAATGATGGCACAATATATGTTACAGGTAGTGACTTTAATGATGGTTGGTCATCTTGGTAAATTATACCTTGCGAGTACTGCTCTTGCTGTTTCCATTGCTGCTGTCACTGGTTTCAGCCTCTTGGTATGCTTTTTTCTTTCTTAATTTTTCCATTATCCTCTCTTTTTTTTTTTTTTTTTTTTTTTTCCGTTCGGGATATTACTCGGGCTTCAGATTAGTTGTTTTAGATCAATTTTTTAGTGAATATTAAGCTTTTGAGTTTTTAGTTGAATTGATTTGTTGACGTAATATTTGAAATATTACAAAATATTAGGTTTGAAAATCTTTTATCTCTTAGGTTCGAGAAGTATGGCCAAGGCCATATCGGACGTTTTAGAGGTCATCAGCGAAAAATAAAAGTCATAATTAATTTGCAACTGTTTTACTAAAAATTTATAAAGTACTTTATTTGAGATAGAATAAATTTTTTATGCGTTTTCATAAATAATTTATTTAGGAGATAAAATTAATCACCAAAAATAAAAAATTCAATTAAAAATCAAAATTGAAAAAGTGAACTTGATTTTGAGCTAATTTCTAAAGTTTTTGACAATGGACAATATGTGGTGGAATAATATACTTCATGGAAAATCATTTCTTAGTCCTTTTTGCTATGACTGTATATAGGACTAAAAGTGAAATTATTCAACATTAGCTACTGTTGAGAGAAGGAAATTTAATCTCGGGTGCCTAGACCATAGCCGGGGTCAGTTGATTTAAATCAGGTTAATATTAAATTTTATAACATATAATGATATAATATAAAAAAGTAGTAATTGAATTGGTTTAGCACTTATATACTTATATAGAGGATGTTCGGTTCATCTTATACTATCATTTTATCGGCTTGTGGGTGGGTGGGGGAATGATGAATTTGGGATGTGACTTGTGAATGTCCAATAAAAAAGTTCACTTTTCTTGTTTTAGAATGGGTAAAGGAGGTGTTATTTTGGATACTACTAACTAAACAAATATTCCCCTATCTCTTTCTTCATAGGCAATTCTACTCCTGTTTGACATTAACGGCTTGTTTGATTATTGGTATTAAATGGTATTAATAGAATTAATTTGTAGTGTAATTTTTTGAAATGTATATGTCATTTTCATGGTAATGAAAAGTTTATCATAAAAAAATTATTCACAATTTTTCATTACCAACTCACCTAATACCACATTTATAAATAGTTATGTTTTGGAATGAATTTTGTGAAGACAAATGAGATGGTCATTAAACTTGTCAAGAGATAATTTACCAACAAAATTACACAAACTTTTCATTACTATTCCTATTGTTTAATACCGATTACTAAATAAATTGTAAAGATTTTCATTGCCTTATTTGGAAATCATAGATTAAGTCTTTTGAAATCATGCTTGGTATATCCTCTTACTTTTTCAATGTTGAAATATTCATATTACATTGATTGCACAAGGATGAACTTTGTAGTGAATGTAACCATCACATATTGTATTCTCTCCATTCATAAACGATTGCTCAATTTACGTTCAAAAACTCGATGACGAAAAAATCAAATGAGGCAACATTTTAGGGATAAGGAGTGCAATAAATATGGTGGTATCCGAGCCGAAGATGGTTCTTGGATATAATGTGCCTTACATGTGACAGGGAGTGTTGGAAATACCTCACATGTGAGGAAGATCACACATCACTTAAATAGCGGGTTGTGGACTTACATATAATGCTTAGTGGGTAATTCTCCTAATACCATATGGTTTCGGAAAAAGAATGAACCTCATCAAGTGTGTATGCAAGTCTAACGCTCATTACCCGTGGGTGTAGGCTTGAACCCATGTGTGCCCTGTGTGCGTCCACATCATGCTGATTATGTGACGAACTGTCACGGCCTAATACATCTGTCTAATCCCTAATATGTTTGCACTTGTTCCTTGTTCATAGCTCGGGATGGCAGGAGCATTGGAGACATTAAGCGGACAAGCCTATGGAGCAAGACAGTACAACAAAGTCGGAACACAAACATACACAGCCATTTTCTCCCTAGCCTTAATTAGCATCCCACTTAGCTTCATATGGATAAACATGGGTAAAATCCTTGTGTTCATAGGCCAAGATCCTTCCATTTCACATGAAGCAGGCAAATTCATGACCTATCTTGTCCCAACACTCTTCTCTTATGCCGTCTTTCAACCCCTCGTTCGATACTTTCAATCCCAAAGCTTGGTCATACCGATGTTCATAAGCTCCTGTGCTACGCTTTGCCTACATATACCCCTTTGCTGGGCTTTGGTTTACAAATCTGGCTTACAAAACCTTGGAGGTGCTATTGCAATGGGAATATCAAACTGGCTCAATGCCATTTTTCTTGCATTGTACATGAAATTCTCTTCGTCGTGTGCACCGACTCGTTCTCCACTTTCCATCGAGATCTTCGATGGAATAGGCCAGTTTTTCCGTTTTGCTATCCCATCTGCTGCAATGATTTGGTGGGTTTTGATTTAATCTTTACATCCCAATTTGATTAGCTAACTAAGTTGACGATTTGTCGATTTTAACTCTATGCTTGTAGTTTCGAGTGGTGGTCGTTTGAGCTGCTGGTTTTACTGTCAGGTTTTTTACCAAATCCAGAACTTGAGACTTCTGTTCTTTCTGTGTGGTATTGTTCTACTTCTACCAACCATTTATTACAAAAAAAACCTTGCAGATTGAAATTTTGGTTTTCGATCTAATACACTATATATACTTGTTCTCATTGCTAGCTTGACTACTACATCAACACTATTTGCTATACCTTATGGAATCTCTGCTGCAGCAAGGTATACTATTCTCCATACCCAATTTTTCTCATATAATTATCCGCGAGTTCAACTTCAAGCAATGTGTTTTTGTTGGGATGGTTTGTCCCGATTATTTTCTAGCATTCACAATAAGTCCAGGTCCAGCTCAACTTAACGATTTTCCTTTTCTGGGTCTAATACAGCACAAGAGTTGCCAATGAACTTGGGGCGGGAAATCCACAGGCAGCTCGTAAAGCATCCCGTGCAGTTATCCTAATGGGTGTTGCAAACGGGTTAGTTGTGAGCTCGATCCTGTTTGCAACTCGAAAAGTTTTCGGGTATTGTTTCAGCAGCGAGAAAGAAGTTATAGAATATGTCGGAAATATGGCAATTATTGTTAGTGGTAACGTTATATTCGATAGCACACAAGCAGTTATTTCAGGTACATATTCTATACTCCCAACATACACAAAGCTTACATTGACAGCTTTGAAGAATGCAGACTAAAACTAAAGCTGGATGTGATTGCAACATTCAGGGGTTGCGCGAGGGTGTGGATGGCAGCATATAGCCTCATTCGTGAATCTTGTTGCGTACTATATTGTGGGAATTCCAGTTGCTGCTGCATTAGGTTTTTGGATGCACCTCAGAGGAAGAGGGCTTTGGTTGGGAGTACTATGTGGTGCTATAACTCAGACAATCCTTTTGGCTATTATAACTAGTCGTACGAACTGGGAAGATGAGGTTAGTTTTGCTTATCGGGTGTTTGGCAAAATAGCGTGTTGATATGTTGAAAATTTTATCTTATTTGGGGTTCAAATAGATTGGTTAGCTACTAAACCATCGAATGCTAGTATTTGGTAAATTCTCCAGTATGAATCGGCTGATTTAGAACAAGCTAGCTACTCGGCTACTCCCATCAATGTGTTTCAAAATAAGCTGTCGAATTAGTTGATTTTGAATAAGTCACTATTAGCTCTCACCTATTACTAGTTTGCCAAAATATTTGATTTGATTTTTCAAATGGATATTTTTAAGTTTATGGTGCAAGTAATTAATTTGGTGAGTATTTTTGCAGTCAAGGAAAGCTAGAAAAGGATTAGAGCAAGAAAGCTTGAGAGTTAACAATGGACAATATCTTGATGAGCACAGACCGTTGATAAACTAGTCAGAGATCAAGGATAAACGGAAGAATATAATATCGGACACCAAGCATACTCGGCCAAGGAAAGTTATGCTGCTGGTGTTAAGTGAGTGGTTTTGTTGGTACAACTGCGTTTGGCAATAATGAAAGTTTTTTCTACAACCATTCTTGAAGTATTGGCATAGTTTCCATTTATAGAAACATTGTCATCTTTTATTCTATACATGATGCCATCCTTGATTTTATACTTGGGACATTTTATTTATCACTTATCTGTTTAAAGTTTTAGTGATAACCCATCATTCCTTAATGGTGAACTTTTTCAAGTCTTGTCTATTATTATTCGTCTACCAGATCAATTTCGAGTTGGGTGTAATGCGGTCTCCTAGTATTTCTTTTGAGGGAATCTGATGTATTTTCAATGGTTATGGAAGTCTTGATATGGTGTAGCACAGAATAGGAAAAGAATAGGAGAAGATTATTAATTTCTTTATTGAATTACACAATGCATGTACACAGCTATATATAAGCTAAACATAACAGAAATTTATCAGCAAATTAACCAACTTAACAACCTTTTTAAAACATCATAAAGACTAAAATACCCCTATACTACAACTGAATCTTGATATTATTACTTAAGATACTTATTCAGTGTTGTTGATATTTTTAAAAAAAAATAATTAATGGGTTTTTAAATTAATAGTATGATTTGTGATGCTTAAAAGTTATGTTTACGGTGTGGTCTTTCAAGAAAGCTGGCTATGATATACACATGTAATACAATGTGGTGAAGATAATTAAAACATTTGGACTTATTTTACCCCCAATCTAATCATAGCCTTATGACTTTCATGTGTTAGTTTTTAGAAGAAAAATCTGATTGAATGAATTGACAAGATGAATATATCTTGTGTTTATCTACTTGAGAGTTCAATACTCATGTGATGTGTATTTTATACTCTAACAAAGATATAAAAGATACTATTGTAACCTAAATTTGGATTTAATTAAGCCATTAAGAAGACTAGAAGAGAAGCCAAACCTTTACAATAAATTAAACAAATTAATTCTATTATGGGTTCTTCCATATGATCCAAAAAAAAGCATAAACCCTAAATCTCTATTTTTTAAGCTTATCAACAAATTCCATCTCTTTCTTTATATCATCCAGAAATTTCTTTTCTAACGTCCTACAAAACATGTAGCAAATTGATAGGAAAATGACAAATTATAAAACCCTTATATAGTAGAAAGTACAAGTGTTTAGCAATGCTAATTATTTCTTCATCATATATATATATATATATGAAGAAGTTCAAATGAAAACCATCTTTATATGACAATCGTGAGAATTAATTTGTCTGATAAAAAAGATTTACTTTTTTACTAAAAAGGTATTACTTTTAGAAAAAAATTCTAAAAAAAAACTCACAAAATGATATTACTTTTTGCATAAAAAGATGTTTCTTTTTTAAAAAAACATATTATTTTGTATTTATATTTTTTTTTCTGAAAGTAACACTTTTTTGCTAAAAAGTACCAAATCTTTTTAAAAACAAAAATAGCATTTTCTTGTCCAAAAGTAACACATTTTATGTAAAAAAGTAACACATTTTTTATTGAAGAGATTGGTTTTCGCGGTTTTCATATAAGGTTGGTTTTCACTAGAACTTGACCATACATATATATATATATATATATATATATAACATAATGCCTGAAATTTAACCACTTATTGCTTCCATGATAGGAAGTAGAAACATTTCCCTTTGCTTCATAATATATCTCAACTACCTACAAGCATATGGTCATTATGTCACCCCATTCATGAATGGTGGATCACAAGCGTGTAATGTTGTACGAAAAGTAGCATCACTAAACCAACATACAAATATATGCATATAACAAATCTACATACTATAAATACCCGCCTACGGTCGTACGTCATTGCTCTTCATATATAACATCACCAACCTAAAACATGATGAAAAGACTAACAACCACTCCGAATTATCTATGATGTTACAGAGAAGACATTCTCCACCTTCAAGGAAAACGAAGAAAACTAACTGTTCACCAAAGGTGCAATCACCTATAAAAGATTGGCAACCTAATCTCGGTTTGCTTGAAGGATGCGGAAAGTCCAGAAAGAAAACAAGTTTCAACTCTCAATATACACCCTAACTCGTGATATTACTCCTGTCTGCTATACATCACCTTCTACGGCGTTTTGTGTCCACCTGTAACGTCGACAGAAGAACGTGAGACCATGGATAAATGGAACACAGGCATAGATAGGGCGGTTTAGGGGGTGTGCAGAGTGTCCGATCGCACAGAGCCCCAAAATTATCATACTAGTATGAGAAGTTTGAAACACTCAAGAGTCATGATCTACAAAGAGTACCTACTGAATAGATTTAACAAAGGATTGATATTTCTTTATATTTGATCTCATGAAGCTAGTAAACATTGCTGATTGGCTACATGCCTACATCCATTATCCCGTTCCCCATTAAAGATGAACAGAAGGGTACATATGCACAGAACAGAAAGTAACCCGTCATTGCAGAAACAGATGCATTGCCAATCTCCACAAATGACTAATTCCTGATTCAGCTTAGTACTCAACAATCAGGTACAACAGCAATAGCCAATAAATAAGTAAGAATGCTTGTTTCATCACAAGTAATAGATCGTGAAAGACCAGCACATTTCTCAAGTTATAGCATAACCAAATCTATTACAAAGTCCAAATAAATCAAATATCAAATGTAAGTCATAACTCAGTTCCAAACCCCCATATTTAAAATGAGTTTCAAGGTCAATGAGTATGGTTTTGTGGTTGTTTCGTCCTATATTTCATTTTGTTTCGCATACTCAAAAACGTTTACAATACAGTTGGCGATATTTTACACTATGCACCCTTCCCCCCTTTTCATCCACCCAAACAAAAATCAAAAAGCCTTAATCACAAGAATATGACCATATGAGATCCATCCACCCAAAAAGAATTTATGAATAAATACATGTATTAGAAATTGGGAAGACAAAAACTGTAGGATCAGGCCAGAAGTTGGAGAATATTAACCAGAGAAAATGGAGATGTAATGTCATGATACATTTCCACACAGTGGCGAAACATCATTGAGATGGCAAGGGGAATCACCCCTCCAAAATTTTTTAAATATATGCAAGATAATTTGATGATACCTTCAAAAATCAAAAAATAATAGTTGACTTGAATTTTTTTTCAACTTAATATTTTTGCTTATCACTTATTCAGTTCAAACCAAACCAGGCCTGATCAGGATCAAAACATATTAGATCTTACTAATTCTTATTACTTAATTTTATTAATTACTCTTATTATTATTATAAGAATTATCAATTACTATTACTATTTAACTATTATTTTAATGTTCAGTTTATTTTTCAATCATATCACCTTTGAGTTCGATAAAAAGACGTACATGTCATACAATTAATATTTTTGAAATCCAGTTGACTGACTTATAGCTTGTATATATCTATCTATCACTAAAAAATTTATGGAAAAATTCTAATTACATTTCTTATTTATTAGGAAGAATTGATTTTAAAATGCCCAACTTTGGGCGATTTACCAATAAAAGTCCCAACTTTGGATTATTATCTAAAAGTCCCAACTCTGAGTGTCATTGTCAATAAAAGATTCACCAATATTATGACAGGCATAATAGATTACAAATGCCATGTGTTGCTATTATGTCGGTCCACATAACTTAAAATCTAAAAAAAATTAAAAATACCGAAAAAGGGGGAAATACAAGCTCACCTTCACGACCCACTACCTTTCTTCGCCCGCTCCCATGTGAAAACTAACACTCGTGCAGCCACCCATGCGACCACCAAAAACCAACACAACTACCACCACCAGCGTCACTAACCCACGCAACCACCATCATTGGTGAAATTGCTGTTGGGAAATGGGTTTCAAGGGGTGGGAAACTCGGTGGACGAAAGAGTTTTCTGGGTTAAACTAGGGTTTTTAAGGAATTATCGGGAAGCGAGAAGGTTGGGTATGGGTGGGGGACACTGTCGGCAAAAGTGGTGAGGGACAGGTGTAGGGGTTGGTAATTGGCGTGGAAGGGTTCCAAGCACTTCGGGTGGAAACAACAAAAATCGTCATAGATTGGTTAGGGGTGGGTGGAGTTATCGGACTCAGGGAAGGGTGAGGGAGATGCCGGAGCCATGGGAAGGGAGGGGAAGGTAGTCGAAGCTGGAATGAGGGGTCATCAAAATTAGATAGTTAACCAATAGACTTTTTAGTCTTTTAAAAGCAAATAGGGTTCTAAATTGGGACTTAAGATATTAATCCAAATTTGGGACTTCTATTGGCAAATGATCCAAAGTTTGTTCTTTAACAATCAATTTTCCCAATTTATTATGGCTTCCCTCGAATTCATAATAAATGTTAGCAGAAAATGGGTGTTAAATGATGACTTCAATGGATTAGCTATGTAAAAGTCCTATAAAATATTATCAATGTCGACTACTCTTACATATTTGATATTAATAAAGCAAATTCAATAAAGTTTATGTATGTCTTTGATATAAAAGCTTTTTTGGTGTATAAATGGATAATAGATGTATATTATATTTTAGCTTAATGTCTACACTCATAAAACTATTTCTATCTCAAACAAATCCGAGGAAGGAATATGCTTTTTTTGGATGGGACAAGTGCACAATACATGCTTGGTCATTCAAATTTCACGTTAACTGTCTTTTTTGATATATGATATTCTATTAGTCACCAAAAACTTTACCTTTATTACAAAAAGAATTATTTTATCCAACATTTCCAGCAACCAAAGAGCAAGGTATCCCATTGCATCTTTGATAACTTCTAACCCTTCCCCTTATAGACAGCCACCAAAATCTATGAGCAAAAAGCTGCCTTTTCCCTCTCAATTCACCGGTCACTCACAACATCTAATCTTTGCAACATGCCCAGATTACCACCCCTGCCGCCAGGACCACCCATCCCAAACACCATAAATCCTCTCAGCCCACCCAACCCCCGCATCGCCATTAACAAGCACACAAAACCACTCCACTCTTCTCTTAGCAAGATTAGCTCCATGAATAATCATTTGCACTTTGGTGGCATGAAGAATCAATCCTCCTATGAATCATGATTAATTATTTGCAGTTCAATATATTTGAAATTCATTAATATATTTTATCTTTTTCAATTTTTTTTTATTTTTTCACAACAAATTACCTATAATATAGGTGGTAGGTTACTTTAATTTATTCAAGACAAACACCACTCAAAATTTGGATTATTCGTGGTTAATCAATAGATGAGATTATTGTAAGAAAATCACGACAAGATTGGATTATTCTGGGTAATTTTCTCTATTTTAAAAGAGTAACCGAATTTGATGGTATTTTATAGAACTTTACATAGATAGTGCATTGAAATCATCATATAACACCAAATTTCTAATAGTGTTTATTATGAATTTGAGGAAAGCCATAATAAATAAGAAATGTAATTAGATTTTTCACTTAAATTTTTTTTGATAGATACAAGCTATACGTTACGTCAACCTGATTTTGAAAATATAAGTTTTATAACATATACATCTTTCTATCTAATTCAAAACTGGTATGACTCAAAAATAAACTAAACATAAAATTATTAACCGACTCGACAAATATAAATAATATTATGATAGCCAAACATATATAAATAATAATGGTTAAATAGTAATATTATATTATAACACCAAAATAATAAGAATAAATAAATTGATAATAAGTAGTAAGAACGTAAGATCTGGTCTAATTCGATTTGATTTGATGAGGTTGATATGGTCTAGTGTGGTTCGGTCCCATGTTTCTTGTCAAATATGATTCCAATAAGAATAAGTAAAAAGCTAAGCAATAAATTAAAGCAACAAGCTCTAGCTTTCCTAAGTCCCAATAGACCAAAATCTTACTCGATTAAAGCTTAGGGCCACTAGTATGTCAATTCCAGATGCACCCGGATGCTCACACAGATATCTCAATTGCACATCATGCCAGTTCCCTATTTCCAACTACAAATTCTACCTTTGGTCCAGAAAAACTTATCCTATGTGGCCATTGTTCTCTATCTGTAAAAAGCAAAACTTGATAGCAATGCCTGTATCTTCGGTGAATTAAAAAAATGTCATCAACCAAGAAAGCCATATACCTTTGTATCAGAATGTCTAGATGCAGCATGTGAGCTCTCCAACTTCTTTGGATCATCTAAGGAACAATTTTGGCAGAAGAAGTGGTCAAGTCTTTTAGCCTCTTCTGCTGTCATCTCTATACAACCGGGGTGAAACCTGAATAACAGCATAAATTTGCCGAGGAAGAATTAGTAAAGAAGCTATAAGGACGAGAACATTCTTTGTTAATACTAACACTATAAATAACAAGCATTACATTTTTGCCAGTTCATGGTTAACCACAACATATAAATTCAAATCCACTTTACGATATGGAAATGACTCAAATATCATTACTACATAAACTTAAAGAAACCCATCGTAAAACGACTTATTTCCAAACGGAAAGACAACAACATAAAAGCAGATGAAATCATAAAGAGGTTAGGGCCGGCAACTAGACACAAGACTTCAAAACACCAAAAGAATTGAAGATCCATTTACACAAACAAGACTTCCAATATAGGCAGGAACTTCAATATTTAACATCATTGTAGTATAGAAAAACGCACACTTCACGCTAAGGCTAAAAGCACAACAGCAGTTTTATACACCTGAGCGCGTAGTTCCAATTAGGCACAACTAAGGTACAGCTTGTTTTCACATTCAGTCTGGTCTTCTTTCAAATATTTATTTTAAAATTAGGCACCTCACTTCAATGAGACGCACACCTTATGCTCTGTCCTTCATGACTAGGTTCTATGCACCCAATCACCTTAACTCCCTTAGTTCATTTTATATATGGCCACCATGAGAAAGGCATTGCATTTCATCAGTAACATTTGCTAAAAAAAAAAAAGCCCACTCAGGTATAGGTCTATGCATAAACAGGTACTATTAACAGCCGCAATGCCACATAAATCAAAGCCTATCAGGACTACAGGATTATGAGAGGGTGATTGGTATTAGAACAAAAGCTAAAAACACTCATTCTTAGAGAACCTGCATAGAGATTCAAGTCATTATTATAAATGCCATAAATCATGTGCACCAAGAAGAATTACTGATCACCAAAGTTAGATATCATGAAAAAATTTGCTATGTGCGTATATATATACATGTATCCAAATAGCTTTACACCCAAAAGTGAGTATCAGAACTTATCAAGTAATTAACACAAAACTCAGAGGTGATCCTACATTCTAAAATGCAGCCTTCACTCTCTAGGTCTACGCAAACCCAACATAAATCAGCATTTTCAAAATAATTGCATGAAGAAACTCACTTACTAATCACCTCCACCTCAACTTGGGAAGCCAACAGCATTATCCACAAACCAATACATCAACATGAACACTTTTAAAAAAAATATTACAGTTGATGGAAAGAGAAGTCGTGGTAGGCCCAAAAAACGTGAGGAGCAAATTAGGAATAAAATGAGCAAGCAACACCTCTCTAACGAATTGATTAGGGATAAAACTAATTGAAGATGCCGAATTCATGCCCTAGACCATCCATGGTTATCTTTTCCATGTTTTTTGTTTGTGTCGTCCTAATGGTTATTTTTTCTTTCTTCTCTTGTTTTGTGTTTTAGTCTTTATATTTGTCTTGGCTATGCTTATCCTGATCATAGGTTTTATAAGCGAGATATACCGAGTATGATGATGATGATGACTACTTCAAAAAGCAATTCGTTATTTCTAAAGTGTATATAATGCCCTGGAGAACTAAAACATGAACTTAATATTCTTGAACACAAAAGATGCAGCTCGTCCAGTTTGAATCAATCAAAACTTAGACCCACAATCGAAACTAGAATACGAGAGTGAAAATATCTAAAATTGGCACTAACCAATCACTGCATCCCTCACACTGAACCATCAAATCATCAGGATTATAAGGCATTTCACACTTGCAGTACCTGCAAAACAGTCCATAACCACCAATAATCTTCAGTTTCTAACAACAAAATTTAATAGACAGGACCATAAAAAAAATCACAAAGATCTCAATCCAAATATGTCATCTTTAACTAATAGAGTACATAACTCTGAGCAAAAGAAACGAAGTCAAAAAAATACTGGCATGATCGAATCTCAAGTAGTCGCTAACTAAGCTCATAAATAGAATTCAGTTATTACATAGATTCTGTTACAGTAGAGATTCCGTTGCAACAATTCCTCAATGTGAATCATGAAGTAAAGTCACAGAAAATCCAGCGAAAATTGTGCACAAGTATCCTTGTGTAGCTTTATAAAATTCATTCAGAAAAGTTCAATAACCACACTTTTTGTTTGTCTTTACTCTCTCCAGAAAGTCCTGTCTAATAATTTCACCTAGTTTACCAATTTCTAACATTGGTATTACGGCAGAGCTAACTCTAAAACTCATTCACGTTATTAAGTTTTTTCTGCAAATTTTAGTTTCTTCAGTTTTCTAGCTTATTTATCAAAAAAAATTGAATTTTCTTTCTTCTGATCAAATTCATTTCTGTTATCAATTCTCAGTAGAAACTACTAATTTTGAAGTTGGGGCTCATTTTATCTCTTAATTTCACAAAACATTCTATTTTCTCATTCAGAAAGGCATAAAAATGCTTGATACTTAACAGGATCAGAATCAAGATACTCAATCGTGGAAGGGTCTTTTATCATCACCCTCTAGATCTGTCTAGAGCAAGTTAGAGTCTAAAACTCAACAGAATCTAGAATAGATAATGTGTTTAGGATCAAGGATTTAGGACATCTACACTATTTTCTTGGTATAGAAGTTGCTATCTTCCTACCATAGTCATATCACCCAACAAAAGTTCAGAAAAGAACTTTTGATATACACTATTTTCTTGGTATTGAAACATAATATGGTGAATGGAACTAGCAAATGATGTCCATAGCCCGAATTGGTTACCGGTGGGTGTTTATAAACAATGAAATTGGAAGGAAATGTATTAGATTTTAGCATGAAACTAGTTCATCTTATCTTATCAAGATAACATCCTTATCAAAGACCTAGTCTGATTCCTCTATACCAATGCTTTAACAATTGATATTCACATCTTACCTCAATAAACTCACAAAAAATAACTACGGCCTCTCTGGTAAGAATTTTAGTTTAACAACTAGGCGCAAAAGAGTAGTCTGTACTCACTACTCAGTACATCCAATTCAAAAATTCATTAATAATCCACTCATTTACATTATAGAATGAAGGCTAATACAATATCATAGATCATGTGGAGCGGTGGAGGCACTCCTACTTGGTATCCATTATCAAGTATTGATGTCAATAAG
This sequence comes from Amaranthus tricolor, assembly GCF_026212465.1. Taxonomy (NCBI): domain Eukaryota; kingdom Viridiplantae; phylum Streptophyta; class Magnoliopsida; order Caryophyllales; family Amaranthaceae; genus Amaranthus; species Amaranthus tricolor. The sequence goes on along the minus strand of NC_080047.1, from coordinate 8,339,095 downwards.
ACACATGAAAAATGGTCTTTCACTAACAAAACCACATTACCATATTACCCATAACTATAAGTCTATAACACAATTTACATGTTTTTTGATCTCAATATACCCTTACACATATCAGCTTGGGCCTTGGAATTACCCAATTATGGAAGCTACTATACAATTTCCTAGTAAGAGCTAGTAATGATAACAGTATTTTCTTCGTTATATGCTAACCTACGTTATTTGGGGTATGGTCATTTTAGACTGTATACATAGATTGTAGTTGAGTGGGATAAATTGATAGCATATGCACCCTCTATCCCTCCGAATACGCTAAAGCACTACCAAAAAGATCTCACTTTGATTTTTTTATTTTTTTTTTGTATTGTAACAAAGGGAGCAGATAAAGTAACTCCAAAGAGAAGGGGGTAATCAAAGCATCCACATTCCAATGAAATTAGTATCAATAAAACTACCCAAAAACCCAATTCAATTAATGGTTTACTTGACTATTTACTACTCAGCTAAAAGTATATTAATCCCGAATAACAAAAAACAAAACGAAACAAAAAAATCACACTTCAATCAAAACTGAACCAATTAAAAATCATAATCTTAATAAAACCCCCAATTAGAAACCCTAATTCATAAAAACAAAACTAAAGAGTAGGATTACTAACACTGCAACACGATCAGGAGTGAAAGCACCAGAAGCAGAGTTATACTCAAAACGACAGAAGAAGTCTTCGTTTCCAACAGCATCAAGCTTAGTATAACTCTTGAAACTATGAACCGTACATTTCCCTTCAATAGTATCAGCACTTTGAACATCAAAATGATCCGACAAAAACAATTCCTTTGAGCCATGAAACTGTCTTCTACCTCCGATAGATTCTTCTGGACGATAATACCACCGCACGTGTACTCTCACATTTGTACCACGTGCGTCTGACTCTAACTTCTCTACACGTGCCACGTACAAAGGATTCGAAGGTTCCGCTGGCCTCATCAGCACACAATCTCCCGCTGCACACCATGAAAGAAATAACTAGCGATTGTTAGAGAGAGAAACAGAAAAAATGATTTAGAGAGAGAAAAAACTTACGCTTGATGATTTTGTTAAGGGGTTTAACGGTGTAGGAGTCAAGAGCACGTTTGGCACTTCGAGGTTTTCCCATGGAGGAGAGAGAGAATAGAGAGAGAAAGTCTTAGTCAGGTTTTTTGTTGCTGAATGCCAGAATGGAGAGCAGAGAAGGAGGTGAGGAGAGAAAATGGGAAGAAGATTTTTGTTTGAATGGAAATTTGATAGCATCAAATTTTTATTGAAATACCACGTTTAGTTTATATCTTATCTAATTGTTGTAGTATTTTTCGTTTAATTTATCCTTTTAACATTTTTATTCTTATTAAGTGTTGGTTTTGTTTTTATAATTTGCTCTAAATATTTGAGAGCGTTGATAAATTAAATAGTTAATTAAACGTCAAAAATAGTGAATTAAATATTTAAGAGTATAAAAATGGTTTAAGACAAATTATAAAGACAACATTAACACTTAAAAAAGATAGAAACGTCAAAATAGTAAATTAAACAAAAATTGATAAGAATTTAACTAAAAATGCTACGGCAATTAGATAAGACATAAACTAAATGCTACCATGTGGAAAATTTTCATTAATGTTATCATGTAGGATTTTCCTTCTTTTTATTTACTCTTTTTATTTTTATATTTAAAATTTTATTTAATTTATTTTTTTTAAAATTGCGGTGATTGAGAGCGAAATATATGCCGGTAGATAAGCGACCGACGTTACGGTTAAACTGTTTAAAGATTCGGGAGTTAGGAGTAGTAACTGAGGTAAGCCGTTGAAAATTTACACTATGTTTACTTTGGTCTACGGAGCTCAACTTATTTTTGAGTGGAGTCTATAGAGTTCAATTTTGAATTTTAAAGCATGTGGAAAAATTAAATAACTCCATTAATATAAAAAAATATATGTAATTATTATAATATAATCGTACATAAAAATAATTATATATTTTATTAATATTTTTATATTGATAGGGTTATTTTAATTTAGAGAATAATTATATTGATGGGGTTATTTTAATAATTATATAAATATAATAATACACAAAAATAACTATTTAGAGAATAATGTGATTTATGGTATAAATATCGCATCAATATTCTTCCTCTATGTTGAAATATTTACTACATTACAGTTATTGACATTATTTATCGTTCAAACATTAGAGCTAATGTGTAAAAATGTACTTAAGTGGAATATATTTTGAACCGTCTGATGACAGACCTTAATAGAAGTAATATTAACTTTTGTAATTTTTAAATATGCATATATAAATGATTAAAATAACACATTAAATTGCGTAAAAAAAGTCAAATCTAGTAAATATAATTGAACGAAACAAATATAAATATTAAATTTGATTTTATCATAGTATTTTATGGGTGGTTATCTCTTAACTAGTCCTGCATGTAGCTTTATGATCTAAAGTGAGAATGAGGTTTTGGCACAAATAATCAAACATAACAATAGAATACTTTGTTGTGGTTACAAAAGAAGAAAAACCTTATTCTCCAAGTTGTAACAGCAAATCTTGAATGCAACCGCCTCACACATGCGACCAGCCTAGTTCAATTGTTTTTTTTTTATTTTTAAGGCTTTGAAACACCCGTTTGAAAATTTAAAAAGCCCATTTTAAGGCTTAAAACCCTTACTCTAAGCCTTAACATTCCTTCTCCAAAGACTTTATAGTATTTTTATGCCTTAAAATGGGCATTTTAAGCTTACTTCAACAGTTAAAATGTTAATTTTAAAGCTTAAAATCCCTAATTCATGGCTTATAGTCCCTACTTTAAAGCTTGAAAAATGTCATATATTATTTCAGTAAACAAGTTTAATATTGGAGTGCTTTATACTAATGTTGCTTTTTTCTCTTTGATCAAGCATTATACGTCTTAAAAAATGCTTTCTAAGTTTTGGAATTATCATTATGAGACTTGGAATAGACCTTGTATTATTTGAGTTAGTATTGGAGCTTGGTTGTCTTGTTAAGGCTTGGAATTGGCCATTTAAGGCTTGGATTTGGCATTTTAAGGTTTGTAGTAGATATTAAATGCATGCTTTAGAATAGGCTTTTTAAATCTTAAAATTTATCTTTTAAGCCTTTAAATTGTCATTTTAAAGCTTGAAATTAACCATTTAAGGCGTGAAAATTGACATTTAAAGGTTTGAAGTATATTGAGTAACTTTTACAATTGTATTAAATTCTATAGTTGTGCAATTTTTGCATCAAATCTTTAATTTGCTATTACAATCAACACTAAACTTGAGAACAAGAGAACTGTATTCTAGACCATTTACACCAACACAATAGATGAGATTAAAATTTCATTGGAGACTACTATGATGGTGGTGCTAGAATTGGTGGCATGAGTCTTGATCATTGAATTTGACATTAAAAAGTTGTTTACTTTGTTGCCTTTGTGTATCTCTTTTAGACTCCATCAACATCATAAATCTTAAAAATTTGGGAGAATCAACTCTAAATATTGAGTGTGCATTGATGTCTAACAATGTCAACCATTCATGAGGTCATATTTATTTTTCTTCACCAAATGGAAAGATAGATTCTTTATATATTTTGTTTTTCTTCACATCTAAACAAATATAAAATGTGACCATCATATATAATGCCCAAATTACAAACATAATAGAAAATTTGATATTGAAGATAAATTGCATGTTTTTTGGTTTGGTGAAGTTGATATTCAATTATTCATGTTGTATTAAGAAACCAATTTGTAGGAAAATTAGATATGGGATTTTGATAAAATTAAAAATATGTCTAGCTATGTTTTGAGTAACCTCTCCTTTGTAATTGTTCTCTAAATTAATAGTGTCTCTAAACATGTGCAAGATATTTAATCGCACATGAATTATAATTCTTTTTAATAAATGGGTCAAATATTAGCATAAATACTTTTGCTTTAGTACAATTACCTATTTTTCAAACCAAAATATTTTTAAAATATATAATAAACAGTGTTATAAAATCTTTTATGTATCTTCATCCCTAAATATTTCTTAATCGTAGCTACTTCAAATATATATATACATATATATATATATATATATATATATATATATATATATATATATATATATATATATATATTCTTCATCGCTTCAATTGTGAATTTGTAATATAATCTTACTTTTGGGTCGTTCAAAATTCATGATTTAGGTTGTGACTCTTTAATTTATGAGAGATGATACTATGCTGATGCTTGATGTTCTCATCCCCCATTTGTGAAAAGTGATTTCATTATAATTTCTCCGTTATTTTAAATTTTGACTTATTTAACAAAAAACTAAAATGAATACTTCCTCTATCCCTCTGAAATGATGCATATATGAAAGTTTTTGGTGTCAAATAATGTAATTCCAAAAGAGCAGTAGAAGTACATGCCATTATCATCATCATCATATTCAGTATATCTCGCTTAAAACTTGACCATAAAAGCATTTAACTTCGACTTGCTAGTAATTTTGAGCTGAGTGGTATATTTTCCGAGATAACTATTTATAAATCATATCATAATAATCAAATTGTAGGCATATTTTTAGCAAATAAGTAATAATGTTGATTATTAAAGTCTTTCATAGAATCACTTTGAAAAATAGAATTTATTTGACAATCAGGTAGCCATGAATTTTTTATTATCTACCTCATAAATCATCATTATCTCGAACTACCACCTAGAAAGACCCCAATTTCTTTTGTTTAGTTTGAAAATTTCTTCTTATCAAGGTCAACATTTATCCTTAATTTTCAAAAACTAATTAATTATAAGCCAACAAGCCAACAACAAAATCCACCATTTTTATTGAAAAAAAAAATATATACTTCATTTGTATCATCTATTAGAAAAACAACTTGATCAACTATAAAATGATAATTACAAATCTTTGAACAAGTTTCTAATCAATTTCTTCTTAACAATTGATATTCAAATAATTTACAAGATAAAAACAAAGAAACTAACAAAAGAATCATGAATAAATCTAATAGTTGAGGATTTTTCTTTCTACCATATAACAAGAAATCAGATTTCAAATTTTTTTTCTCCCCTGAGATGTACGAGTTCTCTAACCTACCCACGAATAAAATAAAATAACAAGGAACCTAACAAAGGCAACAACGTTAAATTTGTGGCTATTTATAACAACAAACTAAAATCCTACATCACTTTATAAAAGGTTAATAGTGAGAATTCCATCATACTTCATAGGGAACCTAAACTCATACTCTCTTATGGAATCACAAACAGATTAAAGATACCTAAGGTTCCCATACATTCCATATTTGTTTATCGAATCTCAAAATCGCTATAAGCTTGTAACCGCCTTTCACAAACTTCGGTGTTTTTAGTTATGCAGATGAATGAATGAGTAAATGATCAATAGTATTTCTAAGATAATATGTCAAACAGCGATTTAGGAAATGCATTTGTCTAAGAGCATATACACATGTTAGCATTTTAAAAGTGCATGTGCCAGAAATGCAGGATCGTAGCACAAGAGTTTGTAGTGCGGTTTCATCAAAACACAATCTTAACCAGCTAAAGGCATTGACATTTAAAAACTTACCTAAAAAATCATAGTTTCAATGCTTATCATCCAGTCTTGGTACCCTGTAGGACTGTACAAACTTGGGTTGATCAAAAGCAAAAAACTATGCATACCTAAATTGTTAAGCATCTTCTGGAAGCTTCCACAACGGACAGTTACCTACAACACATCATATAAAAGTATACAGTAACAGTAAATATTAAAGCTGATGAATGAAGAAAAAGAAAATACGAGACCGAAAAATGGAGATGAGAAAACTGAACTAACCTTCTGTGCAGAGCCTTCACATCCTCAGCAAGTGACTGGCTTTCCAGGAATGAATCCCCCGAGTCTTTAATATCGACGGCTTCCATCCCGAAATCTTGGCTGCCACGGTATTCATTCCATTCAAACCACCTTTTTGCAATTTGTTCTTTCTTGAAACACGTGAGATGGTCTTCTTCTTCTGGAGAGTCTGCAGCAACAAGTCTATAAGAAAAAACTTTCTTCACCTGACCAGGTCGAAAAGCACGCCCTATTGCTTGGCGAGATACAGATGGATTGAGATGGACATCCAAGATTATAATGCGAGAAGCCCCCACGAGAGATATTCCTTCTCCGCAAGCTTTGATAGATCCAAAAAAGACCCTTGCATCAGGAGAATTATTGAATCGTTCCATATGCAATTCTCGCTGCTCTGTAGCTGTATCACCAATTATCATGAAAATTTCTTTACCTATAGTCCAAGCCTTCTTATAGATGGTCAATCTTTCCAAAAACTTCAAAGGTAGCAAATACTGGCTAAACACCAGTAGCTTCTCACCCGTACTTTCACACAAACCCAGCATATTAAGGAAAAATTTAGCCTTGACACCATCTCTTATATCTATCCTTTCGATAAGCTCATCAATCTTAGAGATGTCATGGGGAAGTTTCTCGGTTGTAGTATTATTATCTGAAAACTGCTTCAGCTTTGGGTGAGTGTAAACTGCACAACCTAAAGAAGTTTTTCTAAATTTTGTTTTTTCCCTCTTCTTCAGCTTGTCAATTTCGATTTTCTGTTGAGGACTCAGTCCAAGAAGAACAGTAAAGTCTAAAAGTCCTGGGAGATCATCCAAGAAGTCTCCCCTGTAGTAGTGTAAAACCTTGCTAGTCATCTCCCTCAAGTCTTTTATCACAGCCTCCTTTCTTTTCCAATCCTCTTCCTGCTGAAGGGTGTATTCAACAAGGTCAAAAAAGTTGCTCTCCACATTTCCACCTTTTAGCTGCTTCTTGAACCCTTGAAACTGTACTCTACTCAAGATACGTTTCTTAATGCTTCGGGAAGTGTCCATCTTCAAAAATTTTGGACGCACCAGATTTAAGATAGTGAATACCTCTTTGACATGATTTTGGTATAGTGTACCAGATAGCACTACCTTCCTAGGAGTCTGGACCTTGGCAAGTGAATTCAGCACATCAGTGTTCTCATTTCTAGGAGTGTGACCTTCATCCAAGATAAGGATATCCGGACGCTTGAGCAGTGCGTTCTGGCAATAAGCATTCGTGGTGCACGAGCTGTCACCAGTAATAATATTAGAGAATTGCTTATAGCCCAAAAAGAGTATGCTCCTCCGCTCTACCCACTGTTTGAGGACTTCCCTTTGCTGAATCCTATTATCAGCTTTCATAGAATAAAAATCAAGTAAAGGAATGTCCTCCACTTGCCATCTTTGGAACTCCTTTTTCCATGTAGGAAGAATACCCTTTGGAAGCACGACCAATGGCCTAGCATCTGGATACTGGGCCAGAAAACTCTGCATGAAACTGATAATCATGAAAGTTTTTCCAGACCCTGGAGCATGGGCCAAGATGCAGCCACCAGGTTTTTCCGTTATTAAGTTGCTCAGCAAGAAGTTAAATCCTTCTAACTGATGAGGCTTCATTTGCTTCTTATGCCTAGGGTGAGCAGAGACTTCTTTCACAGCTAAATCAACCCCAGACAACTTCTCGTCTGCGTAAGTGTCAACGACATCATTCTCTTTGTTAGAACGTGATTCGGATCTGTAAGTTCTCGATCGCGCAGCCTGATATTATGATTAGTTTAGGCAAAAGTCATCAAAAGTAAATGGTGTCAATATAAGCCATAAAGACTTTCACATAAACAATACGAGAGGCAGAGAAGAACAATGCAGACAAACAAGAATCAACATCAATACTGACAATGATAACAAATGACTTGTGTCCAACATACTATATATTTCCAGGGGCCATGCTCAGTTTAAACCTAAACTGACGAAACTTTGAGTCCAAGTAATATATAGTTGTAACGCAGCAAAATACATGCATCAGAACCACACATCAGTCAGAAAACTACTAACATCGAGACCAGGACAGTAAGCATTCAAAGCAATATTCAGCAGCAAGGTAGCATGTTCAGTCCTACAGAAATACCTAATAGAAGTACAATGCAAAGTTAACAACATCTTAGTTTTGACATTTAAAAGTTTTTCCAACCCATATTAACCAAAAATCATATTGGCCCTCAGGCGTTTTTCATAGGAATCGATCAGAATATATCACTACAAAACTCAAACTACCATTACAACTCAAAGAGCTACATCACAAAAGCAAGACATTTATAAATTACATACAGCCTTAAATGTGACAAATATATACTTCTATAACAAATGTTGCCATTTTATTTTAAATATCTACTGCACAATGACAATGCCAAAACCTTAATCCAAATAGACATCATTCTCTTAATCTAATGAGATTTATCTGAATCTTCATGACTAACAATGAAAAACTACACTATTTTTTACCATAAAATATATAAATTAATAATGATCACTCATATTTTCCAACAAAATTCTTTTTTATGCAGGTTGCAAAGTACGCGCAACGCTTCCTTTATCTCTATAGTTTCCTCCTATCTCTTTTTACATCACATGGATTCAAATTTGTTACACCCTCCTCTCCATCTTCTACCCCCCCCCCCCCCCCCCCCAAACACCCACACCCACACACACACACACAAACTGCAAGTCAAAAAATGGAGAATGTAACTTTTTATTTCAAAAAAAAAATATACTGGAAAGTATAATGTCGAGTCAATTCTCCATCTAAATAATGCCATAAATGGTACCATAATTCAATATTTTATGGGCAGAGTTCAAGTATCCATAGAAGCACCCAAAGCAATTAGTAGATTTAGTAGACCAAACTCAAATCAAACTTACATTTCTATATCCGACCATAAAGAGAAGTAACAGGTTTCAAAAAGGTATATGCAAATATAGACTAAAAGAATATTTTTAAAAAAAGTTATTGACACCTTTATATACTGAAAATCAAATATAGTTTCAATTGCCCTTTGAACAACTCCACAAACACGACACACGTAACCAATATCATCTTTAAGGACATATGAATGATCACAACCCTCATCCTCTTCCTCTGAATGTTCATCACCTGAATGAAATGCAGCATCCTGCAAATAGAAATGCATGGAAAAAATCATATATTTTAAAGAAAAATAATCAAAGATTATATAGAACACAACAATACAATACTACAACAATGCCAAAGCCTAATCTTAACAATAGTCACATAAAAAAAGAGAAAAAGATAAAAGGGACCAAAAATCTTTAAAGATGCATAATGCATAGAAAACACACAGTTCTATAACCATCATGCAACACAATAATAGTAACAACATATCATCACCCCAATGTCATTAAGTGGCTTCCACCTAGGGTGAGGTTTGAAAGGGTGGATGTACGCAACCTAACATAAATGAAAAGATGTTGTTTCCGATTAACCTTTGGTAGCAAACGTCATATGTAACTTTACATAAATAAAAGGATTTAATGAGCCATTATAATCATGCAACAAAAGAATGAATGAAGAAAAGTTGCTGCAAGGAAACTTAATGGTGATAGCTGAAAAAATATATGAGACAACATTAACTTGAAGGATAAAAAATCATCAACATAAAAGTCGCAATGAGATCAAACCTAAATCATAATTACATCAAAAACCTTTATATGATCAATTCAATAGAAAAGGCTAATATAAAGAAAGAGCAAAAAAATTAAGAATATGCTATATCGACTACTACATTGCTTCTAACTACATAGAGAGTTTAATAGAGTGTAAAGATCACCACATGAACCAAATACCAAAATAATAAAGGCGTTGTATTTTACTTTATGTGATGTAGAATCAGTGTGAAAGACAATTGATACGGAACTATAGGTTCATGTGGCAGTTAGCCATGTCTTATTCATGATTTTCCTCATTATTTGGCTTAATTAGGGTGAGCTATTATGCTAATATGCTTGCTTTATTAAGAATTTACGCTATGTTTTGTGTTTTGGTGTTTTTGGTGAATTCCTTGTACAATTTGTCAAAACAAAGTACAAACCGAGTATATTTGGTGAATACTCTGCTCACCTAATCGTGGATGCTCAAGATAATGGAGTCCCAAAGAGCCAGTGCAAGAAGTCAAGCAATGAAAAGAAATCGTGGATGTTCATGTTGTTTCATGTTTTAATTATAACTATTAGAATCATCACGTATACTATAGATTCATGTGTTTCATCTTGTTTAGCTTAAATCCAACCATGAGTGAGTAGTTTTATTTTGGCTTAGGCTAGGGATTTTTGATTGCTTTGACTCACCTTCAGTTTAAATATGTGGTCTATCGTTTGAAATGGGTTTAGGTATTGATGTAGTGTAATTAAATTGAGGGCGAGAGTCAATTTCCTTTGATAATTCATAGTTAAAAATCATTCCATCTCCATGAGAATAGGTAGATATTGTGGTGGGAATTAATGAATGTGTGCTCCAAGTCTTGAAATGTATTTAGTTCCATGAGAATAGGTAGTTGAGTATATTTAGGAAGCTTTATATTGCTCGAGAAACAGAATACCAATGTCCAAAATGCATTTCTTCCCCATAACCCATATCCACGTCCTTAGTTTGAAGGCTAGTAACAACTATTTTGTGATAAGGCCTAGCATTTCCCTCTTTGTTATCTTGTTTATCTAAATTATTCTTGCATTGCTCTTTAGTTCATTGCACTTTTACATGTTTTTATGTTTAGTTGTAGTTTAGATTTTGAATTAGTTGCCTTAGTCTTATTTGACCAAAAAATCCTCAAAATATAAGTTCTTGAACCAAGTATTTGATTGAGAAACTCTTGATATACACCCCATTCCATGTCGAATTCGACACATAATTGTTGCGCGTACTATGCTACACTGTGTACTTGGGGTAATACTATTAGAGGACGTAGAGTCCGATCAATAGTCGACCCCTGTCTTTTGAGATTAAGGCTTTAGTATTATTGTTGTGTTTTACTCTAGAGTTTAGACTAAATGTTGCATTCCAATACATTGTGTACTATTATCTTGAACTTTCAAAATTCTTTTACCCATTAAAAAAATATTGAAATCAATTTGTTCCTTACAGTCAAACAGTTTTCTTCAATTGGTGAAGCGCAACATGCAATTAAACACCAGCTAGAAGTTTAAATACATATATCAAACAACACAAAAATGCATCAATAAATATACATATGCACATAAATCTTAAAGCAGCAATAATCGACACATAATTCAAGAAGGTAAAGTCATATACTTCCTCCGTTCCATATAACTTGCACCAAACCAACTTTTGCACTATTCATCATTCTATGGTAATTTACATATTTTGGCTATGATACGAGAAAAAAACATAGTCATATGGGGATCTTATTTTATTCGTCTCGAAGCATATTTTCATAATATCAAATTTTTATAATTTTTAGTTATGAATAACTCTAGATGTAAACAAACACATTTGATTGCGCAAAAATATGTTTGCTGCAAGTATTTTGGAATGGTGGAAGTATATAAATAGGTGATCAGGTCAAGACAGGTTCTTTATGATTCATATATAAAATGGTCAAAAAAATCCGTTGACCCAAACCCAACCCGCTTGAATAATTGGATTGAAAATCACGACACATAAATCAAGAAGGTAAAGTCATATATATAAATAGGCGATCAAGTCAAGACAGGTTAGTTTACGAGTCATATATAAAATGGTCAAAAAATCCCTTGACCCACACCCAACCCGCTTAAATAATTGGATTGAAAATCACAACTTTGTCAACCTAATTTCTACTCACTACCTGTTTAGAGTATTTTGTTACCATTTTTGAGTTTTTAGCATTGACTACATCTGATTTTTAGGCCTCATTTTTAAGGTTTTAGTTTATGAGTTGTTTATGTTATATTTACTAAAAAAAAATAGGAAAATATTAAATGAACTAAGTTTAGGTTATATACTGATCAATCAAACTCGAAATCAACTCTTTTAATTAAATTGGTTACGCAAGTTTGTTTCAGGTTTAAAATTTTTGATCTTGACCTAACCCATTTAAAAAATACATCAGGTCAGGTCAACCAATTTATTTAACTAGCTCAAAAATCACAACTCAAACCCAGTTATATCAGTTCAAGTCGAGTTAGCAAGTCGACTTAGCTTTTTCCAGGTGTATATATAAATTTATAGAGAAAAAAGGAAAGGTAACGAGACGCAGAGTTCACAAACAATAAAAAACAGCAACCAGAGGATACTTCAGCAAATGACATGAGTGGAAGGATCACAAATACCTTGGTAGATTCTAGAGCAAAATTCATTTCTTTCCAAATGTCAGATAGCTCTTCATCTTCAACAGACGGATGATCTTCCTCACTCAACTCATCTTCAACACCTACGTAAGTACCTTTATCTTTAATCTTATCAACTTTTATATCCTCTTTTTTGGGAGTAGTAACAGCCAGGAAATTCGGATTCTGTCATTACAAATTATGAAATTAAATAAATGAAAAAATAATTATATGGCTCTAAATAAAAACACATCTTCATTACATACTATTACCCCCAATTTAACCCCAACCTAGGCTTACTATTCAACTGTAATTGGGGTCAAACATATTATATATATGCAACATTACGCTTGCATTAACAAAAAAAGTTGTTTTCAAATTGACCTTTGTGCAATAATACCAAACATCAAGTATGAATTTTATCAAGTAAGTTGATAAGATTAGACAAAACACAGTTCAAGGCAGTAAGTTAATAACATTAAACAAAAAATCAGCTATGAATGGTTAGCGAAAAATAGTCTAACCAGTAAGCTCTGTGCATGGAGTTCAAGAGTATTAAGTGGCCTTGGAAAGGAAATTTCTTGAAAATAATTGAGAGGTCTTCTGTTCACATCCTCTTCATCCGAATCAATTATATACACATCAGTAGTTGGAATGATTGATTTGGTTTCAGACCTCTCTAAATCGACAACATCATTAATTTTCTTGCCCGACACTTCTATATCTCTATTGTACATTGCACTTGGTAATGCCCATTCAAGATCAGGACACATGGTAAATAACGAGTTAAACACCAGTGTCTTTCGTGCAACCAATGCTTCAACATCTTTTGTTACACTTCCATATTTACCAGAGGTGATGCTTTCTAAAAGGTCTGGAATTGTGAATGGATCAGAATAATCATAAACTTGACCATTTTGTTCTCTATTGGAAAACTTCATCCGTTTCCTACTCACATCGTAGCTATCTGTTCAGTAAAGAAAAAAATCTGAAGATTATAAAGATAAAGCACTAACAGTACATGTAATAAACTTTATTAAAAATACAGTGTATGTAACAAAATATCTATAAAAAAAATTAAAAAAAAAAATAAATAAATAAATAAATGTATACATCAATTCATTAGTGTCAAAGTATAGATCCATATTTATGTAGTGCTGCATAATCAAGGATAAAGGGTGGAAATGAAGAGGCAAGAAGTTCAATGTGAAGCTAAAGGGATACGTGGAGAAAGGATAGAGGAGGATGAACAAGGATTCCATATGTCCTGCCCCAAAAAAATAAGTCTTCCAAAGGCAAACAAGAAAATAGATATAAATTTTACATTGTGAAATGTCAACACACTTTGCAATGACAGACGGGCTCTAGTACATAAATAAAACGAACATGCATATGAGAAACGGCCAGCCCTTCTCATAAAAGAATATGGCAACAGAAGTGTACAATACAGTAATATAAATCCAATCAAGCACAAAACAAGGGATATGCATACTAAAATACAAAAAGGTGTTAAAAGCTACGTTTCCATCAACTCAAATCTCTTGATTTAAATCTGGGGATAGCTCAAAGCACTTCAAACCTTTTAAATCTACTAGAAAAAATGAAGTTTCACAAATTTTTGAAGTTAAATTATTCGTTCATTTCGTATCACCATCAATCATTTATTGACCAAAACATCCACGTCTCCACTGCATTCACAACACCTGCTATAACCTATAACCAATTTTCATTCTCAACATGCAACTACATACATGTATGTACCATTGATACACATGTATGCCACTTACTTGTACCAAAATACAACCACAACCTTAAACTTAGAGCTCATGCATGGCAACAGAATATTTAAAAGTTTTCATACTTCTATGCCATTAGGAACCACATAAATTAATCCGCCCAAAAAAATTACCCATAAAAAGTTTAATTGTTCAAATATTTCCCACTTAATCATCCAAAAACCAGAGCATTATATTGACCTGAATCCCAATCTAAATGCCAATAAAAAACTCCCTCCTGTGCAGGGTAACAGTGTTAGGGGGTCAGGTCAGATTTCAATATGTAAACAGCCTATGCATAATGCATTACCATTTACAAGAGGTTGTTAACATAGAACAAAAAACAAGGTTGCTCATCAGCCGCACTGTACGGGTTTTTTAAAAAACCAATCAATATTTCCAGCATAGATCGATTAGTGAAAGTGTAACAAAACAGTGTTTTGAGCCATTTCGAAAGATATCTCTTGCTTTTGGCCAATGTTTGGCGTTATGATAACAGTGTCCCTTATCCGTTACCGCGATCATGATCATTACGGCATTTTTACACAGTGGTTGTTGCTTGTTCCCAATAAACATGCCCACTTCCACCGAATAAATTTGAAAGACTCAAACATGAAGTATATTAAATTTAAAGCATATAGAACATTGACCTCCAAATTTCTCCTCCAAAAGGCACATACAATCAACCCACAAAATCATCAATAGTAGTAAGGAGTGACCCAAAAAAAATCAAACACAAAAAATTAACAAGAAAATCATGCAGCTTGTTCTTGTGAAAAGAAAATAACAAAATAAATGTTTTTGACTTCGAATGATAAAAATGGGGGAGAAAATAACCTGCACAAACTTCAGCAGCGCCACGCTTCATGTCGAATCGAATCTTCTATAATCAAAACAATTACAGATTAGTATGATACCAAACAATTCCAACCATGTAAAACATCTACATTTGCATGTATAGTATAAATACAAGATGATCACAAAAAAGGGGGAAATTTTGTCATTTTTCAAAACCCTAGACGAAAATCAGAAGACATGAAAAACGAAGAGAGGATAGAGGGATTACATTGTGAGAATCGAAGCAGAGTCGTTTATGGTGATCGAAACGACGGCGTTTAAGGATGTAAGTATTGGGAGGTGAAGACGGGAGAGTGACAAGGTTGTTCAGGTTTAGAGAATGGGAGAGATGTTTACTTTTGCCGGAAAGGAGTGGTTGTTTGGTAAATGGCTGTTGGGGTTTTTTTGGTTTGATTTGTTCATTCATGTTCGCTTTTTTGATTTACTGAAAATGTTTTTTTAATTTGTAATTTTGTTTGTTAAGTTAGTAGGATAAGTCGGTTGTTTATTGAGATTTTTGGCAAAATTTATGTATTAATTGTTATGTTTATTAGATGAACGGTGGGCTAACAAATCAAAATCAAAATTCAATGAAAAAGTCAATTAAGTTTGCTTTTTTATTTAGGCTTTAAAGTCAACTGGTTGAAAAATCATTTATCAAACACGTTTTTTATTTTTTAACCAACTAAAAAGTCAAAAGTTAAATGTAAACCAAAAGATTGACTTATAAGCTATTTACCCAATGGTTTTTCTCTCATTATGGGTTAACTAAAAAAAAAGTCTTAAATTTCATAATGTATACTCAACTAAGTTTTAAGTGGTAAGACCTAGATCGGAATCCAAATCTGTGGGTCTAAATTTTGAGAACCCATATGCGGATCCATAGATACTGCAGATCCAGTATCGAACATGTGTCCAACTTATTTTATTGAATTTTACATCATATTGAAATTGCGATTGAATTATATTCATTGACTAATGATAATATATATATATATATATATATATATATATCACAGTGTCACATAATTCGCAGAGAGAATAGCGAATTGAAAAAAGCGAATTTTGGTTTGGGTTATTTTTAGTCCATTAAGAATGAATCTAGAATGAATCTCGTATTGTGACATACGAATTAACAAGCAAATCATGTGATACCGATCTATCATCTAAAATTACATGTTGGCTCAAAAAAGACAAACCAAAAATGTCAAATCATTTGTTAGCTCCAAAGCCATGAACTAAAACAAGTGCAGACCAGAATCTCCACAACACTGACACCGAATTAAATTGCTCCTGCATTTCTACATTAATTTGCTTAATGGATTCAATGATAATTAGTTTACCTAATAAAAAGAAATGATCATAGAAACAAAATAATAAGAGTTGCAGCATACCAAGATTGAACAAATTTTTGGAGAGACTCATCTTGAATAGTGTTTGCAAGGTGTTCAGCAAAAGAAGATTTAAGTTCTAATAATAAAAACGGGTCCTAAAAAACCACGGGTCTGAGTTCGGGTATTATATTGAAACTCGGATTTGGATCGTTATTTTTTAATGGATCCAGACTGGGACCCAATCTCGATCCAATGGGTCTAAAATTTTAGAACCTAGACCTGAAAAAACGAATCTACATCTGCGGTTCGGTTCGGATCCAAGATCCATTGTCATCCCTAGCGATGAATCGTTGCTTTCTTCAGGATATAATTTTTGGACGCGCATTTATTTGGACTTTTTATGTTCAATTATTATTCTTCATTTCATTACTATCATTAGTTGTTTTTAATTTCCATTCTTTCTATTTTAGTTGTTAAAAAGCGTGTTTTAAATTTTATTTACAATTTTCATGTCTGCATATATGATTAGTAAGTAGAATAGTTTCTAGGGTAGAGGGTTTGATCCCACTTCAAGAATTAGTAAGTTGCATGAATTGTCTATTGATAAAGGAGCTTAATAAAAGTCTATACTAGGATTTATACAAGTTTAATAAATATTTTTTAGCTTACATTTCTATTAATTGAACCAAAAGAACAAGAGCTTGTGTATTGAATTATTAACGTGTTAACTCCTAACTCAATAATTAATCAAAATAATTAATTTGAGATTAATAAGATTTGTTTTGATCCGTCTATAAATCTAACTTTATATAGATAAAATTTGATATTCATATGAGAATGGGTAATTCTCAATACCCTAAACTTCTTTATTATTATATTTTACAGTTATATCATTTAATCTGCATTGGTTAACTGTTAGTTATACAACCAACTACATTTTATTAATATTCTCACTGTGTGACTTTTAAAATTAGGTAAAAATATTTACATTAGCTTTTGTGTGTTCGAGTCACATCTACATGTACACGATACATTTGTGGTAGATAAAATAGCAATTATGAAAAAAAAAGGATGAAAATTTGGGTAAAATCCTGTAGATCTATGTTGTTCATTCGTAGATTTTGGTTATATAGCAAAATTTTTTGGTGAATGACTATCCGAGTAATTACAATTAAATTTCCAAAAATGATTGTCAAAATTAAATTCTAGTTAAAAGCAATAATGAACTTTTGATGTTATAATATACTTGTATTGACAATCTATACGACACTACGTTACAAAATATCATTTACAATCGTTTCATTTTCCTAATAACACAGAGCGTATTTGGACCGGGTCCAGGTGAACCCGAATCTAGATTCGTTTTTACAGGGAAAACCCATATCCGGATTTGGATCCACGGGTCTAAATTTTCAGGATCCATATCCGAATTTAGTATTGGATCCGTGTCCAAAACGGATTTAGCTTAATTTTAGGTAATTTTGGAT
The DNA here is from genome assembly GCF_026212465.1 of Amaranthus tricolor. NCBI lineage: Eukaryota > Viridiplantae > Streptophyta > Magnoliopsida > Caryophyllales > Amaranthaceae > Amaranthus > Amaranthus tricolor. The sequence continues at coordinate 8,321,405 of NC_080047.1, read as the reverse complement.
TTTATTGAAATTGCGATAAAACTATATTCATTGATTAATGATAATAATACATAATAAGCTAGCTATTAAAAGATTATATACCTTGAGCTAGTTTAATTCAGTGGGGAAAAAATTCCCATGGAAAATTGTACTTCCTGGGATATTACTTCCCTTGTTACTTAATCTGACTTGGGACTTCCTTTCATTAACCATTAATTGTTTGGAAATTAATTTTTATTTTCTAAAAGTAATTATGTAGAAATTTTTTCTAGGGAAACACTTTTTATAAATTAATGTGTTTGGCCTCATATTTTTAAAAAGAGTTATTGGAAAACAAAAACAATTTGTGTGTTTGACCTTTTATTTTCTATGTTTACTTAAAGTTACTGTTGTTATATGATGGAAAAACATATAGTATACACTAAAAAATAGTGGAGTTAAATCACAAAGCATCGATTATAAGAGAAACACCCAAAAACATATAGTATACACTAAAAAATAATCACTGTAATGTTAGAAAAAAAAATTTAAATACACTAAAGTAATTGAAAATAAAAATAAATCCCAAATTTGACAATTTACTATATAGAAAAACATATTTAAATGTGTTAATAAATTTAAAGATAAAACATATGAAATTTTGATGTAATTTGATCGCATAATATTCAATAAGCGTAGAATTACTTAAAATAATTGGGATGTTGGTTGTGATAACAAATAAATAATTATGCAATGAAGTAGAAAATTTTGAATTTTTGAGAAAGATATGAAAAAAGAAAAAAAGAAATGAAAAAGATTTTCATAGTTAGTTGGAGAAAATATAGGTATTTTTTTACCATAAAATGAGAAAAGTATGGAGCTCTTTGAGAAGTTGGGAGGAGAAGTTACAATTTGTATTTTTTCCTCTTGACTCTTATAGAAGTTGTTTTTAGCTTTTTTAAAATTGTTCTAACTTTTAAAAAACACAGTATTTGGCCAAATTTTGATTTTTCTATTACAAAAGTTGCAAAAGCTTGGCCAAATACCAGTGATTAATTTATGCAGGGTATCTAGATATGATTAATTTTGAGTGATGGGTTCAAATTTGGGTATTTTTTTAGATTTATATCCAAATCTGTAAAATTCAAACGGATCCAGATCCGTCCCGAATCCGGCGGATCCAAAATTTTTAATACCCAAACTCGCTAAAACGGATCCGAGTCCAAGATCCATTGTCATCCTTACTTTAGGGTATAAAGATTCAAACTTTAACCTTATAATACCCAGCAACTATGTACTTTGATGAAAATCAATAAGAAATAAAGCAATAAACAAAAACTCAAGAGACTTGCGAAGTTCATCCAATGTGAGATACGTCATCGGTGGTGGTTAACTTGATTGTTTGTAGTGACTAATTTTTAGTATTCTTTAATTGTTTTTATTTTTACCTTGAGATTCAGTATTATAAATGGATATGATTAAATTGTGTAAATATATAATTGATATAATCATTAATTATTTTTTTAATTAAAAAATTACAATGTAGACATTTTTTTAATCCAACTAAAAAAAATAACAAATGGCAAAATGCAACTATATATCCTAAGTCTACCACTTGTTATTATACATCAAAATTAATAAATTATATGATTTTTTGTCCATTTGAGATTGATAATGTTAATGATATTGTTCTTAATAATTATATCAATATATCACTATAAGTAGCAAATATCAAAGGTATTAATGAAATATACATTAATGAAAGTTGAAAGTTAATTATATTATGTGATGTACTTATTGTTTTAGCTGTTTTAAAAATACGGAAAGATCTACCTATTTAAATGGACACTATTCATAGTTTTTTTTAAGGATTCATAAAAAAAATATATATATAAAAAAGTATCACTTAAAAACAAAAGAGAATAAACTTTACAACAATCAATAATACATATTCCCTTTGGAATATGGAGTACTATTTTAACATTCCTTGTTTAAAATAATAATTCAATATAATTTTATATTACACATCACACATCAAAATGAGTGTGAATTTTAATTTTTTATCTTATAATTTATCATATTGTAATATCGGTAGAAAATTAATAGTAATATAAGAAAATATTAAGTGAATTTATTTTCATAACCTTCAATATTTATATTAATTTATGTTATAATAAAGCACATTAGAGAATCTTTAGATTACATATTATCAATATTTTTGGGTGGAAAACAGTGTGATGGTAAAGTTTAATTGTCAAGTAACTCGATGTCAAATAAAATCATTCCATTTGAAGTGACAATTTTTTATAGATAACATATAAAATTTTTAAAAAATTGATTAAATGGTATGATTCTCTTATATTAAATGGTCTACAACTTCAACCCACTAAACTCAAGTCATAGAAAATATTTAATAAATGACTAATAGTTGATAGTTAATAGCTGATAATTGATAGCTTATTGAATTAACTAATTTAACTAGTTGATTTGACCAACTGATTTTAAATACGCTACTATGAATAATTTATTCATAATTAACTTATTCAAAATAATAAGCTGTTTTAAATAACTAATTTACTAAACATTCAATGAATTAACCCCTCAAGGTTCAACCATCTATTTATATCAAAATTTTAATGAAGACCTGGAGTACCGAGTACGTAAGTAGAGTAGACTACACGCTCTCACCAATTAGTCTTATTGGCGCCCGTCAACTTCCCGTCTACCGGCATTCAGAGAGACAAGTAGAGAAAGAAAGCGAGTGTTTTCTGGAGCGTAAGCCCAAATCGAGCTCCGTAAATTCACTCAAACCTTTATTTCCCTCTCAAAAACCATAAATTCTCGGTTTTACTCTTTCAATTTTCCCAATTCATTTTCTTCTTTCATATTCAAATGGCTTCCCAGCAACACTTGGACGCCATTAAGGTAAATCATACAAGATTTGATTTGTTTTGCATGTCAAGCCCTAATTTGATAAATTGCAGGGTTTTACTGTTCTGATTTATATCGCAGTGGATTACGTGTTTTGATTTTGTTTTGTTAGGGCGCTAAAATTCTCATGGTTGGTGCTGGTGGAATTGGGTGTGAACTACTGAAAACCCTCGCTCTTTCTGGATTTCAAGACATTCACATAGTGAGCTTTCTCTGTTCTCTTTATTTAATGTTAACTTCTTCAAAAGTTGAGTTTTGAAGGGTTTTGGTGGTTTAGGGTTTACTCAAGTGTGTTAAAATGTTGTAGTTGGGTGGGTTTTAGTTGTTTTCTTGCAATGAATGCGGAATGAATAGTGGATTTTCTGGTGGTTTTTGATATTCTCTGTATTTGTTGATGCTAATTGTTCAAGTGTGGCGAAAATTAGTACAGGGGAAGTTGGAGAACTAGTTACAATATGTGAGTGTTTGTTGATCAGAGAGATGATCTTTTTAGCTCAAGCTAATTTAAGTTAAATTTTTTGGTGGTGCAGAGATTGTTTGTAATTGTGTTGTTTGATATCATGATATAGACTAGTTTTTCATTACTTCATGACTTTGCTGTCTGTTCACTCACTTTAATGTGTAGGAAGATTTAAAATGGTGGTTTGGATAAAGAAAATGTATTTTCCTTTGTTATAAACTTTTAAACCAACCTTATAATTTTAGGAATGGAAATATTGAACAAAAGTTCTTATTCGTGATTAAATTCTATTGTCGTGGAAAGTTATGAAGCCATATGGAGTGCAAGGAGAGGCCCTACCCTTCTTGTCCAACTATGCATCCTAATTTTTTAGTTAAATTCCTTTATTTAATTTTAATTTTAAATTTTCACTTTTAAGGGCTGATTCAATAGTACAAAATCAAGTAAGATTTACCAGTCAAAGTAGTAATAATCAAACTCGTGTTATGTGGTTCTAATCTTTATGCAACAGAAAATTTGATATATCTTATAGTATTTTGTAACAAACGACTTTAATTTATTTTTATTTTATGATTATTTTGCTAGTGTTTCATTACTATAATTATTTTGCTAGTGTACTGGCTACTTAGTCCTCAACCTTTAGATCCTGGTACATATCACTTTTTACCATTAGTGTCATTTACTACCTCCTATCAAACAGCCATTAGTGTCATTTACTACCTCCTATCAAACAGGTCACAAGTGTTCTAATACTGTTATCAGACATTTATAGATATATATTTTAAGCTTTCCTCTAATGTGAAGTGCTGTAGATTATTTCTTAGACTTAAAAGTTTTGATAGGCATTGTGATGAGGAATGGAGCACCTTAGCCACATTATTTAGCACGTTTTTGTTGTTTGGTTTGCCCTAAGATAATCAGAAACCTTTCCCATTCCATCAGCCTTTTAAACCTCTGTTTGGAACAAATTAAGTTTGGTCTTGTACATGTATGTGTTTTGGAGTGACTAGATTTACTACTTGATTAGGATTTGACGAAAAAAATCAATTTGTCCATAACAATCACTATTTCTCAGGTATGCCTTTATTTGATTAGGAGTTTCAAAAGGATGAATTATCTATTTGATAAACATTAAAGATTAACTGAAAAGGTTTGTGGAGTTGAATGATCGTACTACATTTGGGATCCTGTAGATGCACAATACTAGAGGTAATAAGCACAAAGTCTTGAGTTTATTTAGCAATGTCAGAAGTCAGAACATGTCCAGTTGACTTTTGTCTTTACTATGCTTTTAGTGTTAACCCTGGTTTGTAAAACTAATAGTCTAATACAATAATTGTTTAGTTCGATGTATTTGTGAGAAATGGTCATTACCTTTTTTTGTCTTGGAAAGTAATACCTGTTCTAGAATGTCAGTATTGCTGCTTTGCTTTTGTTGTTTCTTTCCCTCCTCATTTGTTATTGGAGATTCAGAAAAGAATTTCTTATAGTATTCATCAATTTGCATCTGGACATTGCAACGACGTTTTCTAGTGGCTAAATATTCAATTACTTTCTCATATGCACTTGCAGATTGACATGGACACAATAGAAGTCAGCAATTTGAACAGGCAATTTTTATTCCGAAAATCTCATGTCGGACAATCAAAGGCAAAAGTATGTACTTTGGCTTTTGCCCAGTGGTTTATGTCCGACTTTCAAGGCACTGATATCATTTTTAATCTCTTCTAGGTTGCTCGTGATGCTGTCTTAAAGTTCAGACCTCATATAAATATTACAGCTTATCATGCTAATGTTAAGAGTTCTGAGTTTAAGATGGACTTCTTCAAGCAGTTCAATGTTGTATTGAATGGTCTTGATAATCTTGATGCTAGGCGTCATGTAAACCGCATTTGCTTGGCAGCTGATGTTCCCTTGGTAGAGAGTGGGACAACTGGATTCTTGGGACAGGTGTGTTTTTCCTGATCTTGTGATAAAATTTATGTTTTATACATGATTCTTTCTCCTCTCCACTTCCCTTTGTGTCTATCACATCTTTTTTATCAGATTCATTTCAATATTGGTAATTATAATTAGCTTGGCGAGAAATTTGAATAAGTGGCGTATGTCTTGTGACAATAGCTTGTTTAATGTTTTTAAAATATTAGCCATGCTTTAGTATTATTTTCCTTTTTGAGTAGAAAATAAAAATGGCTCATGTTTTAGTATATTCTTCACTGTCAATTGTTTATGTTCCGAAGGTACTAATATCCAGCTATAGCTGGAAAACATCGCATGCATAAAAATAACATAGAATAATGATTTGAATTTTAGAGCATCAATTTAGTTGGTCATTTCTTGCTCCATTAAAGCTAAAGTATTACTATCATCTTTGAAAGTTGCATCAAATGAATAAAATTGAAAAAAAGAAATTGAAAAAGGAAGCAATTTTTTTCACAACGATCCAACATATTAATTGTTAGCATAATATATTTTAATGATTTATATTGAATTTGGCTCATAACATATTAATGTTTTTTTTAAATATAGCATATTGATGGTAAGCACATATAACTCAAAAATATTTTACTTTCTCATGTATATTTTCAAATCTTAACATATTATGTAGTATTAATTTATATTGTTGTTTTGTCCTTATTTTGTAACTTCTTTGTATGTTACAAAACTAGGTATTTTAGCCATTTATACACTTCAAAATATTAACATTCATGGGCCTTTAATTTTTATTTTAAGGAAGTCAAAAGTGTCTTTTTAACTTATTATTTAATGTTTGTTATTAGAGAAGTTATTATCTGATATATATTAGTGTTGTAACTTTTATTAATTTTTTTGTTGTTATATCAAACTTTCCAAATCAAATAATTGATTAACCATATCGTTTTTAAGATATGCCAAATTTTATATATTGTAATTTGGGTAGGAAAATCATAAATGCAATTATTAGCTAACATATTCCAAGTATGTATTGATATCTTACAATTTCATTTCCCATTTAACCCTTAAAATGGATTGAAATTTTTTTTAATAAGAAGTTGACAATTGTCAAGTATCTTTCTTTCTTAGTTATTGTGTATGATTGATTTTATTAAAACGGAATCATGCTTTTGATAATTTTATTACTGGGCTTGTAAACAAGAGAGTTGGTTGCACACGATGAGGTTCCATCATAACATCAATTGGTAACAAGAGGAATAGCCCATAGAACTTTTTTGTTAGTCAACCTTTCTCTAATGATGTGAGATCATATTTTTTCCAACAACTTTTGCATTCAGTGAAGCCAAGATAGATTGTTCTTTTTTTACTGATCTTTTATTTCTTCTGATTTGCAAAGATAGCTTCCTTATCTGAAAGTTCTCTTTATATTCGGTTTGTGGTTAAACCAGGTAGATGTGCATGTGAAGAACATAACTCAATGTTATGAATGCCATCCTAAGCCAGCCCCAAAAACATATCCTGTATGTACAATTACTAGTACACCATCAAAGGTAGTTATTTTTTCTTGCCAACTATTTCCTGCATCTATAATTCTGTATTGCCTGCATGTTGCATTTCACTTGAGATTGCTTTTTCAATATATTTGTTTTACCTTCACCTTGCAGTTTGTTCACTGTATTGTTTGGGCCAAGGATTTGCTCTTTGCGAAGTTGTTTGGTGATAAGAATAAGGAAAATGATCTCAATGTGCGTTCTAGTGACGGTGCTAGCTCCTCAGAACCTTCCGATGATGTGTTTGAGCGTAAAAATGGTGAAGATGTTGAGTGTTATGGAAGAAGAATATACGATCACGTTTTTGGCTACAACATTGAATTAGCTTTGTCTAATGATGAAACATGGAAAAATCGTACCAGACCAAAACCAATATATTTGAAAGATGTTTTATCTGATAATCAGTCTAATGGAAATGTGGACAATGGTGCCAGTTGTGATTTATCTTCCATCTCAGCAATGCCACCACTTGGGTTGAAGAATCCACAAGATGTCTGGAGCCTAGTGGACTACTCTAAAGTTTTCTTAGAGGCGCTTAAACTATTTTTCTTGAAGAGAGAAAAGGTTTTGCTGTATCCCTATCAGCTTTTTTGTTAGTCATTTTTACTGGCTTTGGAGTATACTTATGTAGTTATTATCTCGAACAGGAAATTGGGAGTGTGATATTTGATAAAGATGATCAGCTAGCTGTTGAGTTTGTTACTGCTGCTGCAAATATACGAGCTGCCTCTTTTGGAATTCCTATGCATAGTCTATTTGAAGCAAAAGGCATTGCTGGTAATATTGTTCATGCTGTGGCAACAACAAATGCTATAGTTGCTGGTTTGATTGTGATTGAGACCATTAAGCTGCTAAATAAGACCATGGAAAATTTGAGGTCAGTCTTGGATCTTCTTGGTCAATTTTTTTATATTCCAAAAATCAGGACTCAGAGCATGGTCATCAAGGGGAAATTCTGAACCTAAGATATCAAACTTAATTTTTGGTGAACCGTGAATAAAGTTGGAATTGGATGAAATTGTGCAAAGATTTAGTGCACTATTCACGTGGTGAAATCTCACGAAGAAAGAAGAGCTGATAGTATAATGTTTTTAGTAAAATATTTGATAAGTTTTGTACCGTTCTACTCACGAAACGTTTTTTTCTTATCAGTTTAATACCTGCTTATTCATCTGTTCAAATTCATGTACTTTTGAGATTCCCTAAAAAATAGTTCTTACTTTTATTTCTAGGTAGCTTTATTTTTGAACGGAAAATGTTTCTGTACTTTTGAGATTCCCTTAAAAATGCTATATTTATAATCTAAAAGGGGAATTAGTATGCTTTAAATAATTAGATTGATGCGCAATTTGTCATTAATTTTTATTTTGATTTTATTCTTAGGAAAATGTGCTTGATGCTTATAGGCTACGTATGTCATAACTCTTATTTAAATACCATATCTTCTTTTTCACCTCCTTTCCACTAACAAACAACTATTCTTATTCTTTGAGAATGAAGATGGGGCCCCTGTAACATTGTAGTCCACCTTCACTTAAAAGTCCATATTTTGGTGCCATTTATTAAAAATGCGTAACAATTACTTGAATGGAGTGTAGTGTGTCTTTTTTTGCAAGCTTATTAATATATTTGTTCCTGAATTATAAAATTTAGGATGACGTACTGTGTTGAGTATCCATCTGGAAAGAAGCTTCTTATTCCAACTGAGCCACTTGAACCTAACAATGCATGCTTTGTCTGTTCTAAGGTAAAAGTTCTTTTTTTCCTAGAGTACTTAACTCAAACTGCTGTTGAAGTTCTTTCAGTGACTTTTTCTCTTGGTTAATGTTGCTTTTCTTGTAGACCCCATTGACACTTGAAGTTAATGCCTTTCGCACAAAGTTTCGGGACTTCATTGAGAAAATAGTTCGGGCAAAGCTGGGGATGCACTTACCAATGGTGACAAACGGTAATTCCTTGATATATGAGTTTGGGGATGACCTTGATGAAGATGAAATTAGAATTTATGAAGCTAATCTTGAGAAGGTGGTTGCTTCCCTTTTTCATTTGAAAATGATCAATTTGCATATTATGACTTGTGAAGATCTCATACTTGTAGTTATCAACTCCAGGTGCTTTCTGAGCTTCCAGCTCCAGTCACTGGTGGTACTGTCATTGAAGTCCAGGATCTTCAGCAAGAATTGTCCTGCCATATTAACATAAAGCAAAGGTTCTTATGTTTTCTGCTTAATATGCCTAAGTTTTAGATCTAATTGCACTTGTTTAATAATCAATTTTTATTCATTTGTTGGCTTTCTTGCTGCGTTAGTCTGTTTCTTTTGTCATATTTTCCTGCTTCATTGAAATGCCAGTAACTTATTTGGAATCTTTTTGATACTTCCTATAGGACATTAGTTGAGGCTACTTCATATTATTTGAAAGAAGTCTTTTATTAGTGGTGCTTCTGGATTTAGAGCAAAGGAAGGCATGTTTGAGTTATTTTGAAATTACTATCAGCGATACTTTCTAAAAAAAGTTCTGTAGGAGTGTAGGAGGTTTGAAGAGCTTTGTTTGAAAAAGGTTTTCTTTCACAATATTTTTACAAGGATTAATATTTTCTTGTTTTCTAGTTTTCTTTTATTTCTTCTTCAATCTTAATTTCCTAGTCGAACTGTTTAACGCTGTTGATAATGCTCTATAGTGCCCTTGAAATAGCAATTTGGGACACAAACAAGCCTTTTGATGAAATTTGCATGGGAATAGTCAAGTAAAATGCTGCTCTGTTTCTTTACCCTTCATTTCATAGCCGCGTGTATTTGGGACATCTCTTAGACACCCTTTTTGTTCAGGGAACACTGGATTTATCTTATTTAATTTATTGTAGGTTTAAAAATGTAGATTCTCTATTATTTTGAAAAAAAAATGTTTCTTTCAGGCAGAACTTTTGTCTGGCTCAATGTAACTAATTGCATTTGCTGGGTCGAAGTCGGTTTGTTTCCATTGGTAATTGACCTATTGGTTAGCCTCAATACATGTGACTGTGCTGATTTGGCAAATAATGGGCCCATAATGTGGTAGTACATGTGGCATTACATGTGACATAATTTAAAATTATTTTAGATTTATTTTTAGTAACTCATTTATTTTATGTTATATGTTATATGTTATTTATTATAAGTCACAATTTTATATTTTTATCTTAAATATTAATGATAATAATGATAATCATAAAAAACAGACCACACCTCAGCCCACTTTTCTTCCCTACCGGCAACACTCCCCTGATTCCCTTCCACTGCCAAGACGCCAGTCACCCAACAACCGACCTTCATTCCGACAGCTCCCGATGCTGTCCAAAACTCCATTACTATCCGAACATTCTCCTTTCATATTCTCCTAACTCCATTAGCCCAACCTTCTATATATTGCAAACTTCATGTCCAAAGCTTCTTTCATATCCTCCAAACCCCATTACCGTCCCAACCTTCTTCCATGTATTGCAAACTTCCTGTCCAATGCTTCTTTTATTTTCTCTGAACTTCATTGTTGTCTAAAGCTTCTCCTAAAATATCCTCCAAACTCCATAACTATCCAAACCTTTTCTTTCCATATCCTTCAAACTCCATTACCATCCAACCTTCTCCTTCCATATATTACAAATTCCATGTCCAAACCTCTTCTTCCATATCCTCCAAACCTTATTTTTAAAAAGCGCGCCTCGCTTTGCGCCTCGAGCTTAGGCTCGGCTGAAAAAGCCTCTGTTGGGTGAGGCAAAGCCCACTACAAGAGGCGTGCACCTTGAGTGCCTCATTGCGCTTCGCGTCTCGTGCGCCTCCTTATTGGGTTGGGTAATTACTTATCCTTGTTTGTTCGAAAAAGAAGTAAAACTTAAAACTCAAATTTACTTGAATATGGAGTTCAAAAAATCGTTCCTTCTTTGAGAAAAACAAAAGGCATGTGAAGAAGAAAATAACTTTGAGAATTCTTCGTATTCTCATTATAATAGTTTTGTGCTAAAGTAACGTTTGACGCAATAAAAATAAATATTTTCAAGGTTGTTGATAGTACAATATGAATATCATGTTTTTTGAAGGATTTATATATGTATTAAAATTGAATTTTAATCTTTAGCGAAAAATTGCGCCTCGCATACAAAAAGCTTGCGTCTTCACCCTACGCTTTGCTTCTAGGCTCTAAGGGCCTTTAGCGCCTCAGTGCGCCTTTTGCTTTTTAAAACTAAGCTCCAAACTCCTAAATTGTCTAAGCTCCTCCTATCTTATCCTCCAAAGTCCATTACTTTCAGAAGCTTCTTCCATATACTCCAAACTCCATTGCTGGCCAAAGTTTTTTTCATATCCTCCAAACTCCATTTTTGTTAAGCCTTATCCTTCCATAACCTCGAAATTCCATTATTGTCCACACCCGTACCTTTCATATCCTCCACAGCTGCTCTTTCCTTCATTACTGTCTCAGGTCAGCCTGCCTCTCACTGGTTAGCTTAACGCTCTTCCTTCATTCATTGTCTCGTGGGGGTAGTTAGGGCTGTTGGATGTCAGGGCTGGCGTTCAGGAAGGTCGAAGACTGAAAGGGCAGGGGGTGGGGGTGGGGGTGGGTTTGTGTTTTTGTACTGTGATGGAAGAAGGTCGCAGATTGAAAGATTGGATTAGAGGATAAGTAAGGTAAAGTTATGGAGAATGAAAGGGGAATGACTTCGTGGGGCTTTTGGTTGTATTGTTTTTTATTTTATTTTTATTTCTCTTTACTTTTTTTGTAGCTTTCCTTTTTCTCTTAATGTCATATCATTTGTAATTTAAAAATAACTTGTTCCTGTCGTATGTCCAAATTTTCAATGAAAACAAAATGACCTCAAAATTTATCCCAGTGGATTTAATTTGTTAAGTTGTGCATGGAAAAAATGTTGGATTGACCAAAGTTCAGCCTATTAGAAACATTATTTCCTATTATTCTTGTTATGCTACTCTTCTTATCTCTGTGATGATATAAATCTCTCTTTTCTCCAATGTCTGAAGTCTTGAACTTGACTGTCTTAGACATTGCATAAGGTGCTGGTATACGAATTTAAATATGCTGGCTTTCTCTCTTTATTTTTTCTCAATTTTCATTTCACTGGCTGTTTTGCTGCCTATTAGTGTAGCCTGAATGGGCACCCACACACCACATTCACCGCTGCAGTTGTATTTCATTAATCCATTGCCGTTAAATGGCTTCCACCTAGGCAATGATGTAAGGGTCGTATTAGCGCAACCTACTAAGAATAAAGAGTTTGTTTTTGATTTACCCTTTATAGCACATTTCATCTAAAACATTACATGGACAAGAAGTTTACATGATCAAAAAAGTCATTTTACTATAATCCTAGGTGTAAATTGACTGTGAGGCTTGAAGTGTATTGCAAATAATCCATTCTTAACTATTGTAAATGCAGTTCTTGTCATTAAGGTTAATTTGTTAAGAGCTTGGGAACATCTACGACACCGCAAGCTTGATATTAAGTTTGTTTGGGCTCTGGATATACCTTAGGCATTATCACCCTTTGTCCTGAAATAGTTGCCAAACCTGTTTTTAGAGGTTGGGAACTCACAGGGATAAAGGGAATTTAATTTTAATATTTTATTTTCACAAAACGACCCCATGACTGATCACTCAATGGTGGTAATGTATGATGGTTATATTTTTGTTGAATTTAAACTTGATTTCTGGAGTATCAAATCAATGTTAATGAGTCTTGTCTACTGAATATCGTTGTTGAGATTATAGGAGTGCTATCTGTTATGTAGAACTAGCCTTTCATTTACAGTTGCTTTATAACATTGTGTGCCGATTTTCTGAAACCTGATGAGATATGGTATTGTGGTTTACAAATATGCAAGTGATATGTAAATTGTAAGGGACTGATGGTGAGAAACAGATTTTTATATTTTCGCTGGGCCTGGAGTTTGGTATTGCGAGGTGATATTATATTATAGGTCCCAAGAACATATAAAATCCGTATGTTAGATAATTTCTTTGTTTAAGGAAAATAAATTTGGTGGGCGATATTTGTTAATGGTACATAGCTAGAAATGTTGAATTATATTCAAAATGGAAAAAGGAATTTTGGAAATGATGTGGTGTCCCTTTCCTTCTATCTCTTCTGCTATAGTTGAATCTTTGCCAACTGGCTTGCATGCCTTCTATGCAGCTTGTTATCTTTGTATGCATAATTCAATTTATGATACTTCGGGTCAATTTTTGTTTCAGATTTTTGTCTTTAGAAACTAGAAGTCATGTGATTTTAAGTGTTTTTTTTATTGAAAATTTATGTTGTCTTCCTAGTTCCTTGTATGTCTCGTTGAGCTTAAACGTAAGTTAAGATTGACTGGGGACTTTATGCAGCCAGTTATCCCTGACTTGTGAATGCTATTCAACTATTGTGCAGAGAGGAGTTTGATGAGGAGAAAGAGCCCGATGGAATGGTTCTTATTGGATGGTCGCAAGCATCAAGGGTTGAAGAAAAGGAGTCTGTTCAGAATGGCGCGAGCACGTCAGGTGAAGGTAATCCAGCGTCCAAGAAAAGAAAATCACCTGAACTTGCAAATTCCTCGAGTCCTAATCCTTGTGAAAATGATGTTAAAGGCAAAATGAAAGAGGTAATTTTGGACGATGATGAAGATGACTTAACCGTGCTAGACCATTTGCCTTCTGAAATGGCCAAGAAGCAAAGAGTGGTATAAATCGTTTTGGACTAATTCATCCAAAACTATTTTATCTTGATTTTGCATCATTAGAGTTCTTGGTAGATTTTCCTAGCATTTAACCAAGTTAGACATGTTCTAGCTTTTGACTCTTAAAAAAGTTAACTTTTGTTTCATTGTTTTCCAAGGCTGAAAACGTAGAATGAATTTAGTATATTGTTGCTCTGTAAATTATTGGCTGATGCTCATTGGCATTGCTACTGTCTGAATCTGTTGGAATCTTGTATAAGTCGATGCTTGAATTTTTGCTAGTTTTAATGTCTATTATCGACCTGTTATAAAGTTTAGTCTTAAGATTTTCAATTTTTGTCAGCTATCAATTGCCGTGTTGATCATTGGTGAACTGGTAAGTTTCAGTTGCAATGCTGCTCCAGCTTTCTTTCTTTTGTCTTGATTGATATTTTGTATATCCGGAAGTTGTGTCATGCAGATTACTAACAACTTTTCCCTTGGACTCGAGGTTTTTTTATCTGTAGGAACATAGCTGCTGGTTGCTGTTGGTTGCTGCTGCTTCATTTTGTTTGTGCATGGCTTCGGTAATCTTTGCTTTATCGATCGGTTTTGCTTTGGATTAAGGTTGTACGTATAAATTTTGAGAAAAAGGATTTTTTTAGCATGAGTAAATATATCCTGAAACTTTTCCCTCCATGGTAAAGTGATATCCTTCTGCACCTATACTTAACAGTTTTGTGGACTGGTACAGTGAGAAATTGAGCTAGCAAAGGGTTAATGGCTTAGCCCATTGTGATTCAACATAGCCCTCAGTCCAATTTAACTTCTTAAACTTGCTGAATGAAAATCTTACCTGCACCCGAGCCAATTTGTGCATTTAATCTTGTTACCCTTTCATTTGTCGTTTGTAGTCTAGTGAACTAGCTCCAGAGTTCACAGGTAATAAGAGGCTTTTAAGTAACTAATGTTATAAGATCTATTTCCCTTAAACCTTGCGAGTTTCGATGTACTGGTTCTGAAATTTGTTCTAATAGTGTCGTTAGTTCTACAAACTTTCCTCTATTTGCATTGAAGATTGAACACTCGCCTATATTATGCATTGGTTGCACTGAGCAGTCTTGCACACCGAACCATTGTTAGCACAAGGGGCCACAATCGCGTAATTGAATGCTGAATCTTGTGGAAATCATAGGAGAAATGTTCTCGCAATCGCAAACCATCATATTGGATTTGTTCCAGTTAAAAAGTTGGGTCTAATATCTTATCTACATGCATTTAGATACTCCTTTGTTGTAGTCTCATTTCATCATCCATATTCAAAACAGCCTTAAGATCCCATTTTTAATCTTCAAATATTTGAAGTAGCTATTTAGTCTCATGAACTTTTTCGGTTGTTGCATCATTTTATCAATGGAGTTTTGGAACTGGGTTTGGTTGTATTGGGTAGTCTGGTTTTGGGTTAGCATTAGTTTGCTCAAGTGAGGAGTCGAATCTTCGGTTTGGGTAAGTCATTGATGCCAAGATTAACAAAAACTCACATTTTTGGTCAAGTTGTAACTACTAAGTTGAAACAAAGAGTAGGTTTTAGTGGGATATTTTAGGTGATTTCCAAAAATAGTAATTGAATACTCACTAGAAAGTGCAAAAATAAACCACTCTAATTCTAATATCTCTAATTGAATCATAACAAAAAAACCTATAAATTTGCATGGAGATTATATCAGCACAAAACTATTTATTGCTTCTCATCTCTGCTACATACATGATCAATTATTAACACAAGTACACAAATATGCATAATAAAATTTCACCATGTAGTAAGTTATACACTGCCCAGAACCAAAGAAGCAATTTTTTATACATAAACAATCTATAAACATCACTAAATAACACCATTGAATTGTTTTTTGACATGAAAAACGCAGTGAAAACAAAATCATCACCATCTCCACCACCACTGCCAACATTGATCATAAAAAATCATGATCAAACGCTTCTGTACACGAGCTTTGGATTCCAATTATCCAGAAAAAAGAATTTTTTTCTTTTTTTTTCATTATCTTCCACTTAGATTACTGAATTGTGCAAGCAAAGCAGTTCCAGACTTGTCATCAAGACCTTGTGTCTGTTCAGGAATGATGGCATTGGGGCGAGGCTGTGGAGCTGATTCAACTGCTGCAGTCGGAGAAGTTGCAGTCGAATTTGTGCCTGGAGTTGAAATATCTTTGGTCTTTCCTTGAACCGAGGCTTCTTGAAGTTGTAAAGCATACTCTAAGTTCCATAATACATCACCCATTGTCGGCCTATCACTTCCATACTCTGCTAAGCATTTCTCGGCTGCCTCAGCAAATTTTTTCATAGATTCAGGGTTTATTGACCCAACTAAGACTGGATCGATGATTTTATCGAGCATTCCTTTCCTTTTCCAGTTCATTGCAAATTCTGCAAGGTTTACTTGCTCTCTAGTTAAGGCTGGGTTGATGGCAGGACGAGCACATAAAACCTCGAGTAGAACCACACCAAAAGAATACACATCTGATTTGTCTGTCAGTTGCTGTTTTCTGAAGTACTCTGGATCAAGATACCCAAAACTACCCTTAACTGCTGTACTAACATGGTCGGCTTGTTGGCCTGGACCGTCTTTGGAGAGTCCAAAGTCTGCCATCTTTGCAATGAAATTGTCATCAAGAAGGATATTCGTTGTCTTGACATCTCGGTGAATGATTCCTTGGGCTGATCCCGTGTGTAGGTAGTGAAGTCCACGAGCTGCTCCTATGCTGATCTCGAGTCTTTGTTTCCAAGACAATGGGGCCATATTCTTGCCATAGAGGTGGTCGCGCAATGGTCCATTAGACATGAACTCGTACACTAGAATCATCTCATTATTTTCGTCACAGTATCCTATTAAAGATACCAAGTGTTTGTGACGAAGCTTGGATAACATTTGTATCTCGGTCATGAACTCGTTTATCCCTTGCTCCGACTGAGGGTTACCTCGCTTGACCGCTACCTGTCATTAAAGGTCAGTTTTGATCAGTCGAAACACAGTCCAATTCAGTTTAAGATAATTGAATTGACCATTGTCTAATTACACTTTAGTCTGATTCTCTGAAATCTATGAAGGGGTATTTGGTATTTGACTTTTTGCTTGTACTTTGATTTACTTTTGACATTTGACTTTTTAGTCTGTCAAACAGTCAAAAAAGTGCTTGGTAGATGCTCTTAAACTGAAGTAACGTGGTTATTATAAGTAGCTTTTTCATTGGCTTTTGACTCACTTTATTAAGCTTAAATAGTTGACATACAACCAATACTTTGAACTTGTCAAACCAACAAACAACTCTATTTAACAACCATTCGCCAAATAAACCCTAGAGTTATGTTAAATGAGTATACTTTCCTAGATTTTATCATGCTAGGACTCTTTTAACACAACATACTTACCATTACACTAATAAAAACTCACTCTGCCCCTCTGAATTTCTACCTTAAAACTCAAACATTCGAGCTTTTTGAATTATAGGGTGCAAATTCGGAGAACTAGAAATATTAATAACCGAAAACTTAAATAGGAGGTAGTTATTAAGTTAACCTGAGTGCCATCCAATGTTCCAATATAGACATTACCAAACCCTCCAACACCAATAATACCACTAGCCTCAAAGTTCTTGGTACACTCCTTAATCTCCTCAAAAGTAAACCTACGACCAAACCCACCAGTAGAGAACACACTACTTCTATGAGACCCATAATTACTCTTTCCAAAAATAGCAGAATCCCCTACATGAAGAGGAAGTAACCAAGATGAAAAACTGTTTCTTCTTTGCCAATCTTGAGGCCTTTTATGCCATTTTACCACCATTGCACCTAACCCAACAAAGGCTCCAAACATCATAGCAAACCCAACTGCTGCAACCATCTTCTTATGACCCTCTTGAGGAATTGCTTTCCCATCTGGACCAAATTCTCCATCCAAACTACCCACAATATTATTCATCTTAAACACTTCAACCCCATTTAAGATCGCGTTTTTTGGGCCAGACTCGACTTGAGCTGGCCCAATTTGAACCACGATTTTATCTTGATCAATCAAACTCGAATCCACTACAATATCTTGGTAATTCGGGGTTGCTAAATTCCCTGTTATTGATGATAAATCAAACCCAGAAATAGCTGATTTTCCATTGATATATACATTAAAATATAACTCATTTAAAGCTTTACTAACAATGTCACAAAAATGTAACCTTACAAAATATGGATAACTCTTTTCAACTCCAAATTCCCATGTTATATTGAAGATTTGCTGGATGGTATTTGAATCCGCCATTTCTGCAGCAGTAGCATAAACCTTTTGTGGGGCCATATATGATGGAACAAGTTCTGGGTATTTGATCACATTTGTTTGAACATTCATATTTTTTGCCATATTTTTTGTCTTGAGATATTCCTCATCTGGGACCCACATTCTACCCAAAGTATCATTCTCAGATGTGATCAAATCCCCACCTACATTAATCCTATAAACAGTTTGAAATGATTTCTGGTTCAACCCATCAAATTGACCCACCGGGTACAATTTCTGACCCGTTTCACCAATCAATTTCTCAGGAGCAGTAGAAACTTCAAGGGCATTAATAAAAGCAGCAGAATTTTTCTGGGGTTCAAATTTTATGTTGAACCGTTGCGATTTAACATGAATTAGGTATTCCTTTTTCGTTAAATTATTAGCACTAAAACTATGAAGTAACGTAGCTTCATCAGTAAAAACATTAAAATTGGCGGTTTCAAGCTTGAATATATCAGTTTTAATGGGTAGAAAATGGAGCCTGACCCAATGCCAACCCGAATCCTGTAATGTAAACGTATAGGTAGCATCTTTCAAGAAAACCCTTGCAGAGTTATAGATTCTGGAGGGTCCATTTGCATTCGGGTCGGATACTAAGTACTTATCTTCAGCCGCAAGAAACCCATGAGCATCTTGATCTGATTGGTAAGTTTTACCATCTGGGGTGGTGATTTTTTGATTGCTTCCACAAGCAATGTAGAAACTATCTTTTGGGTTGAAGCTGATCGGCGCTGCGGAGATGGAGATGGTGAAGATTAAGATGAGAGAAAAGAGGAAAGGGATGAAGGAAGCCATGGAAGATGATGGAAATGGTGAGATTAGGGAGGAGGAATGAAGGGTGTGAATAATTACTGGTTTTTTTATGTTGTTGTCCATCATCATTCCTCCTTACCCAGGAATGGGTTGAGTGTAAGAATCAGGAATGGAGAAAATTTTGATTAATGTCAATGAATTTCGGGAAATTGTAAGGCAAAAACATTAGATTGTTGCTGTTTTTTTGGTTTGTTGTTGTTAATGTTGGATTATAGGAAGATGTTGGTAGTTTTTTGTGTGTACGTGTGTATTTTTGATGGGTGGTGGAGGTAAGGTGGATTGAATGTACAAAATTTGTGCCAATTTTGGTGGGTTGATGATGCTTTTTTTAGATAGTTTTTCTATTATGGAACGTAAATTAGAAGGAGCTTATTTTAGAAAAGGATTTGTTGATGATAATAACTTGGTGTTTTGGCACAAAAGAATGAGATTTGTGAGATTTTAAGATGAGACTTTAAAGATTAAAAAGTCTCATCCCTTGTTTGGCATATGAGCGACTTGGAAGAAAAAGATAAAAGTTTCAACCAAAATGCCCACCCTCTCCCATAATATTTTTCTTGGGGATTTTAATCATTTTTAGTCTCATTTCCTATTTCCATTTTCTTAAGACAAACAAGAACTTGGATATTTTTTTTGAGACAAAATCTCATTTCCTTCCTTAAATCCCACGTGCCAAACACCTCTAAGTATATTTGTCATTTGTGTTTTATGATAATTACGTGACTTGTGTATTCTAAATTACAATTGATAAAGCTTGATATCATTTTTATATGGTTATATTTGATATTGATATATTTATGTTGTATAGAGTGGGTTTTTATACTTTGTTAAAATGACTAAAAATGACTAAGATAGTAAAAAAAAAAAAAAAAAAGTTTGTTTTATGGGAAAGTGGGATGAATGTTTAGATAAAATGAAATAGTAAATTAAATGCATGGATGGAAATAAGAGAAATATGTGAGTCATTTTTAAAAAGAAAAAGAAAATAAATTAATGGAACATACTAGAGGTTAATCATTCAAAGTGATTTTTTCATTCAACTAACACAACTTGGGAAAATTTGAAAAAAATAAGATAATTTAACAACTTTATTCAAAAAATAAGCTTTGAAAAATTATTCCCAAAATAAGCGTTCTTGTCTCTGAAGCTAGGCTTGGTGTATACTCGCTCTTAATAACAGCGAATTAAAATAAATGGTCAAAATTTGAGTCAAGTCTCTAGTCGCTGTTAGTAACAGCGATTTGAGGCTTGACTGGTTTGACTTTTATTGACTTTCTTGTATGAATTAAACTAGCCGTTGTTAAATTGAAAAATAGCCGTTATGAAGTTAAAAATAGTCGTTGTTATTATGCTCTATAAATAACTCCATCATTTTCCTACTTTATTGTATCCAGTCTCCATCATTCTTGTTCTAGTTTATCAATTTTTAAAGGTAACATAAAGTATTATGTTAGTGTTATTCTCAATTCATAAATATTATTTTTGAATGTTTACTTATGTTACCATATCATATGTGTTCCATAGATGTCACAGGAGCATTCTATTGAAGAGCTTCGTGATTGTGGTTATGAAGTTGAGATTAATACAGATTGGAGCGACTTCGACCTGAACGTGATTTTGTTGCTTGTCCTTTCTACTTGGTTGAAGGATTAGGTTGCACATACTTTAGATGGATTGCTCCGGATGGTATCAAATGACAGAGAGACTTAATAATACGGCTTGACAAAGAAAAACAAGAGCTTAAAGATGATGTATTTAATCTCAAGAGACAAATAAATGATATGGCACATAGGAAGGAAGAGACTGAAATGATTATGAGAAAGTTTAAGAAGCAATCTTAGTAAGCGACGGTGGTTTAACTTAACGAATGAACTATGTAATTTGATATGGATTCGTTGAACATGAATGAAATTGTGTTGAATTTTCGAGAGCATTTTCCCTATTTGAATATGATTGTCTGTTTGTTTTTGATTAAATTCATACTGCATTTTTGGCGGAATGATTCATCACCGAAAACTCTGAGTACTTAACATCATTTCATTCATAATAAACGTGTGATATTACGATAAAAAATATATATCTACATATATATTACAAATTATACACAAAAGTCCAAATGTTACAAATATTGAATATGTACAAATGTTCAATATATACGAAATGTCACTAATGTTCAATATATACAAACAATATACTAATGCTAATCCTCCTCCTGTACCCTGTCTAACGGTGACGGTTTACGACGCCTTCTACGATAGTAAGAGGCCGTCGCATGACGCTCGTAGGGGAGGTGATTGATAATGTGATGATCCAGCCCCCTGTGAGGACCCAGCACCATAGTCGGGGCACGTTAAGTCTACCTCCTCAAGATGAACGTCGGCATGATGAGGAGATGACCCCTGCTCGTCCATAGTGGTGTCGGGCACAACGACTTCTGGAATGAAGTGCTGAAACTGTGTCCCTAGGAGTATGCCTTGGGCAATCTCCCGTACAGGCTACTCTTGGGTGGAGCTGATGACAGATGCAATGCCCTGTGCCTGTATTAAGACTGAAGTATTAATGAAGTGTATAACATGTAAGTTCTATGGATAATAATCAACGTTGAAGAATACTTACAAAGTGTGTCATCATCGGTGCTGCGGGAGCGTACTGGGTTGCCGCGATGATACCTCGTGGTGTCATCCATCGACGAGTGATGGAGAGGAACCCCGGCATGTAATCCGCCGAAGTAGGTGCGCCTACAGCCTCGATCAATTGGCCCTTTACTAAGTTTTTGACCATTTGTTTTAATTCGCTGTTAGTAAGAGCGAGTTTACACCAAGCCTAGGTTTGGAGACAAAGACGCTTATTTTGGGAATAAAGTTTGAACGAAGCTTGTTTTTGAAATAAAGTTGTTAAATAATCTTTTTTTTTTCAAATTTTCCACAACTTGGTCTATCTTTTTGAGTCCAACAATTTACGTTATAGGCTCTTTGGTGTGGCATGCAAGTATACAACTAATATTATACATCAATACATGTTATATATATTAATCAAGTGATGATGTTTGTATATACATGTATTAATAACATATAGCCTATATTCATAAATTTAATGTGTCTCTCGAAAAGATCGTTTCTTACAGTGATTTGTGTTTAATCTTTGCTTTGTGTTAAATATGATAAAAAAAAGTCTTTAAAAATGACATATTATAAAAAATAATATATGTCCCGGAGACCCGGACATACAATATGCATTAGTATCTTGTAAAGATGGGCATGGCTCGGGGCATGGCTGCTACACGAAAAGCTAGACCTCTAGCAATCCACGAAACATTGAACCAACATTTTTTATTTAGTTAGAAATTGTAAACGCAACACGTATAAGGCACAAAAAAGTTCCATTACCACCTATTAGTGGTATTAAATGGTAGTGATGAGAATGATTTGTAGAGTAAAATTTCATCAAAAGTTCTATATCATTCTCATGGTAATGAAACTTTAATCACAAAAAAGTTTTTTGTTTACAAATTTCCATTACCACCTATTACTAGCTCTCCTAATGGTAATGCATTTGAATAAATTTGATAAAGAAAATGAGATGATTAAAGTTGGAGACACATGACCATCAGAGTAACTAAGAGATTTTTTAATCAAAATTACACTAGTTTTTCATTCCTATTACCACCTACTAAATGGACCGATAGAGTCATGACCATGCCAACTACGTGATGACTTGGCTCATGCAATTTTTTTAGCATATGTTATGGTGTATCTTGAACCTAAAAGTACTCAAATTGTGTATAGGTCATAATCCAAATGCAATCTTAGCGTATTTTGAATGTTTAAGAACATTTTTAGCCCGAAAAACAATTTAATTCTTATTTGTTGCCTTTTTTTTCATTGTATCATTACCCTTTTCTCATGAAATTTTTTAATTTTAGTTTTCTTATTTCTCTAAATCTCACACATTCAACACTTATCTACGCTAAACGGAACACAAATAGATTCCGTTTTAATTAATTTTATTGACGTAAACACAAGTAGATGCAAATCTAAAATGTCAATCAAATTTTGGTTTCAAAAAATAAAAAAATATTTCATTTTAATTAATTAAACGCAACATAGACATAAATCTAAGGTATCGATCGATTAATTTTGATTTAATTGAAAAAGGGGCAATATTACATTTTTTTATTATTTAACATTAATTTATTTATATTATTAATGTTATTAATTCTTTTTAAGTACAATGGTCAATGAGATCAAATAATTAATTCAATAAGTTTGAAAGAATTTATGTTAAAGAAATGTTAGAAAGATGTTAGTAAGATACAATTTAATGACAAAAAAAAAGTAAAAAAAGATAGGCCACAAAATGTCAAAATTAAAAACCTAATGCCAAATAATAATATAATCAATTCGTATTGAATGAGACTGTTTTATTTTAAAATTTGTGAAGAGTATAATAATAACAAATTTATAAATAAATTGATAATAATGGTTATGGTTATGGTTGTTATAGGAAATTCCTAAGCAAGTTAAAAGGAAAATTCTACCGGGCGACAATCAGACCTGCTCTGTTATATGGGACCGAATGTTGGCCTGTAAAGAAAAATTTTGAACATAAGATAAAAATTACAAAAATGCGTATGCTGAGGTGGATGTGTGGGCACACATTGATGGATCGAATTAGAAACCAAGAGTTTAGGGACAAATTAGGGGTAGCCCCTATTTCTAGAAAAATGTGCGAAAATAGATTGAGGTGGTTTGACATGTGTAGAGAAAGACTTTCGCCGCCTCTGTGAGCAGGCATTATAGTAGAGGGTAGGAGGAGTCAAAGGAAGACCCAGGAGAACTTGAGATGAGCAAATAAAAGTTGACTTACATGAGTTAAATCTCTCTGAGGGGCTGACTAGTGATAGAAGTAGTTGGAAGCGCCATATCCGTATTTTAGACTACTGATGTCCTTTTAGATTACCTTTTGGTGTTCTTGCCATCTTACTTTTTTCGTTTCTTTTATTATTAGCCTTTTGTTTTCTTTTATTTTGTAGTTGGTTCTACTTATTTATTTTATTTATAGGCTTTTAATTTATCTTTCCTGTATAGTTACGTTTCTTTATCTTTCTCAAGTTGGGGACTTCTTTGGCCGCGCTCTCCTTTTATGGGCGTGAGTTGCCGCCGTCCGTTCCTCCCCAAACTCTGTCTATAGTTTTTTTTTATGAGCAGAATACACTGGGTAGGATGACGATGATGGTGTAGATAAAGACAACGAGAGGACAAGATAGTAATTTAGTGGGATGGAAAAAATCGAAAAAAAGAGTTGTATTGTGCATCAAGAAATATCAAAATCCAAAGTGTTTTTCTTTACTTGGTTTGGTTTCTTCGAGCAAGAACAAACCTAATTATACCTTCAGAAGAGACCAGTTCTAGGAATTTCGTTTCTTAAATCCTATAAACTCACTCAAAATCAAACTAGTTTCGGTACAAATTCAATCGATCTTCTCCCCAAATTTTCTTGAAATTCTCGAAACTTCGATTGAAGTTCAACTCACTTCTCATGGCCACGGAAGAAGATGTGAGACGTAAGGCCGCCAGTGCTGAATACAATAAGAAGCTACTTCAGCATCGTGAGTTAGAATCTCGCAGCAGAAAAGGTGTTTCACATTTAACCCTAATTTGCATTTTTTTTTTCATTTTTGAGATTTCAGATTACTAGGGTTTTGAAAGTGCTTCTATTTCTCCTATTTTGTAGATTGGAGTTTGATTATATGCTCATGATTAGTTGTCAATGGATTTGACAAGGATAAGGATTTGGAATTTGATAATGCTAGTTTGATATGATTTGAATCAGTTGAATTTCAGGTTCATTACATGATTAGTTGCATTAAGAATTGAATTGGTTTTAGTGGCATAAATGAGGGAACAAAGGTTAAAGATGCCTACAGAGTCCAGAGAGTGATCTAAGTTTGCATAAACTCGGCTAGTTGACTTACTAGCTTTATTTAGGTATTAGTTAAGTTGTGTGTAAGCACAATTGCAGTTAGAACAGTGCGTTTTTCTGTTTATTCCTTGCTACCCTCTCAAATGAACGTGCTAAAAAATTGCGTGACTCAAAGCTTAGGCGGATTGAATTTGAAGTGAATATTTGAACAACAATTCGCATCAA
>NC_080047.1:7989077-7991577 GCF_026212465.1 Amaranthus tricolor | reverse complement strand
TCGAAATCAAATGTGTTACCTTATCAATCAGAAGTTGATGGTCGAAAGAGGGAGAATGGTGGTGCAAATTCATCTTGCTCCGCTCGCCGTTCACGGATTTTTGTCAACTTCATAATGTTTTTCTAGTGGGTTTTTTTGGTTATATATTGAGGATTTAAGGGGATTTTGGCAAATAAAAATAGAATGGTCATTATCATTCTACCCAGTGTATTCCGCTCACAGAAAAATTATGGATAGGGTCTGGGGAGGGAAGGACGACGGCAACTCTTACTCAAGGAGAGCACGGCCAAAGGAGTCCCCGACTCGAGAAAGATAAGAAGACGTAGTTATACGGGAAAGATAAATTAGTTGCCTATAAATAAACTAAAAACTTTTAATAAGGAAACGAGAGAAGCAAGAGGGCAAGAACACTAAAAGGTAACCAAAGAGGACATTAGTAGTCTAAAACAAGGAAATGGCGCCTCCAAGTACCCTTATCCCTAATCAGGCCTTCAGAGAGTTTTAACTCATGCAAGTCAACTTTTACTTGCTCATCCCAAGTTCTCTTGGGTCTTCTTCGACTACTCTTACCCTCTACTATAATACTTTATACCCTTCTCACAGGGGCGTCGAAAGTCTTTCTCTAGACATGTCCAAACCATTTCAATCTATTTTCGCGCATTTTTCCAGAAATAGGGGCTACCCCTAGTTTGTCCCTAAACTCTTGGTTTCTAATTCGATCCATCAATGTGTGCCTACATATCCACCTCAGCATACGCATCTCTGTAGCTTCCATCTTATATTCAAAAATCTTCTTTACAGGCCAACGTTCGGCACCATATAGCAGAGCAGGTCTGATTGCCGCCCGGTAGAATTTTCCTTTTAACTTGCTTAAGAATTTCCTATCACATAGCACCGCGGTGGCTGCTCGCCACCTAAGCCAACCTGCTTGTATACGATGATTTACACCTCCGTCAATCTCTCCATCCCATTGAATGATCAATCCTAATTACTTATACCTGGTCGTACTCTTAACAACTGCTTCATTAATGGACACCTCTGGTTCACCTACCAATGATGTCCCACTAAAGTCACAGCCAAATACTCGGTCTCATACGACTAATGCGCAACCCTTTACCTTCTAAAGCTTCCCTCCACTCATCCAATTTATTACTAACCTCCTCTCTAGTTTCTGCTACCAACACTATGTCATCTGCAAATAGCATGCACCACGGTACCGTCTCCCAAATAGATTTAAAAATCTCTTCCATAATGACAGTAAACATGAAAGGGCTTGGAGCCGATCCCTGATGTAGTCCAACTTTAACTAGAAAAGGCTATGTTATCTGCACCGGTGTTTGAATGTTAGTCGAGACCCTGTCATACATATCTCGTATAGCCTCAATATACACTGAAGAAATGCCTCTAGCCTTGAGGCTATCCCAGATGACACATCGTGATATGCTATCATACGCTTTCTCTAACTCAATGAATACCATATGCAGATCTTTCTTTCGTTCCCTATATTTCTCCATCAGTCTCCTCAAAACATGAATTGCCTCAATGGTTGACCTTCCTGGCATAAAACCGAATTGGTTCTCTCTAATCACCGGTTCCTGTCTAATTCTCCTCTCTACCACTCTTTCCCACAATTTCACTGTGTGGCTTAGAATTTTGATACCTCTATAGTTCCCGCATACTTTCACATCATTTTTATCCTTGAATCTCCTGTTTTTATCCTTTATCTTCTTTTCCACCTCATCGTTCCACCACCATGACTCTTTGAACACTTTTGGTTTATCCGACGACACCCCAATGTCTCTCTTGCCACTTTTCTAATGGTTTTTGCCATGTTCACCCACATTTCATTCGCATCCTCTAACTGACTTGGGAAGCTTAATAAACTTATCTTGCTTGACAGGGTTGTGACCATATCCCCTTTGAGTCTCCCCTTTAAAATGGTTGGGTTCATTAAAAAAAATTATTCTTCTTGGGAGCGACGGTCTCAATATAAAACGAACAGTTCAATCGGCCTAATTATAATTTTTTTAATATGTACTAAATACTTGATCTATTTAAGGTCATAATTAATACCTTTCATGTTAAAAATAATTTTTTTACGAGTTATAATCGATCATAATTGATCACTTTAAGGTCTGAATTGTTCATTTTTAGATCAAAATTGAGATTTTGATAACAAAGCAGTCATGAAGTCTTGATTATTTCCAAGACCATTCATTGAATCGATTGACAAACATAACTCGAGATCGACACTCCTTCAGTCTTCACATCCAGGGTAAGCAAACACTATACCTATTTTGATTAAAATGTCTTATTTGGTTCTGCACACCTATTAATACACTTTTAAAATCATACATATTTAATTGTATTTGGTTAAAAATGGTAAATAGTTGATATTAATAAAATTACGTTAAGATGAACCAAGTAAAATTCCACTTGACTATATATTAACTTATAAATTGAAAATAAAATATAACTTTAATTGGTAAATACTAAATAG
>NC_080047.1:5696577-5764077 GCF_026212465.1 Amaranthus tricolor | reverse complement strand
TGCTCATTGACGGAGTTGAGGGACATTGTCCCCTGCTCCCTGTTTTTTAGGCGAGTTGTCATTCAGATATTGACTAGCTTCACCCGAGAGCGACATAGCCTTAGAGTTATGGGGCACCTCTCAAACTAGACTCCCTGTGCGCACAAAGATCTAGGAAGCTTTTAAACCTATGTTTTGGATTACTGTATTTTGTTGTTTTGGATTGTTACTTCTCATTCAGTTTAACCTCACCCCCTATTGTTTCCATCTTTTAGACCGTCTACAGATCGGAACCGGTCGGGAACGATGGGTTAGCGATGATGATTAGAGTTACATGGATGTTAAATTGAGATGGGTTATGGTAAATGTATATTGGACCAGATTGTATTGGTTATGTTGGACTTTTATAGTGACTGTTATGATTACTTTGTATTTTAGTTAAGTGTTTGGAGAGAATTAGCTGATATAGCTATGTCATAGAACTGGTGACCTCTTTGCACATGTTTTGGAATTTAGATTTAAGCTTCTTGAGAAATAAACCTTGTGATGTCCCTGTTTACTCGGTTAACGGTAAGTTGGGTTGTTATAGGAACCGTCAGAGCCAATCTGTCTGACAAAAAAGGGTTACTTTTTTACTAAAAAAGGTATTATTTTTAGGTAAAAAAAGTGTTCCTTTTTAAAATAAAAAATGATACTTTTAGGCAATAAAGTGTTACCTTTATATAAAAAAGTGTTACTTTTTGAATAAAATGTGTTACTTTGTATCGTATTTTTTTAATAATTTTTTTTTTTGAAAGTAACACTTTTTTGCTAAAAAGTACCAACTTTTCTTTTAAAAAAAAAGTAACTTTTTTTTGCCTAAAAGTAACACCTTTTAAATAAAAAAGTAACATTTTTTTATCAAGCCGATTAGTTCTCACGGTTATTATATAAGCTTGGTTCTCACTGGAACTTAACACACACATATATATATATATATATATATATATATATATATATATATATATATATATATAAATAAGATATCATCAAATGGTGACATAAAAAGTAAGACAATTACAATCATATTTTAAAAAATAAATTTTCCATAAAATAATAATACTTTTTAATTTTATTTATATTTAAATTTTATACATATTTTAATATATTTTACTATGTATATTATCCTAATATATTTAAATATCATTTTGACTATGTATATATATATTTTAATTTTATATTACTATTTAATATGTGTACATATTATCCTAATATTTTAATTATAATTTACATTTTTATGATATAACAGTGGAATATTTACTATTCAAAAATACAATTAGTATAGATACATTCGGGTGACTCAATGTGTAACAACCCGACTTACTGTTGACTGAGTAAACAGGGTCATCACGGGTTTCATTTCTCAAGAAACTGAAATCACACTTCCAAAACTTGAGTAAAGGGATCACCAGCTCTTTAACGTAACTAACTCAGCTATATCTCAGAACAAACATCTAACTAAAGCAAAGGATAATCATAAAATTCTCTACAAGTCCGATATAACCAACACAACCAAATCAAATTTACATTTATCCAAAATCCTAATACAAAACTATAAAATTCCTAAGTGCTCAGCTCAATATACATCCTTGGAACCTCTAATCACCTCCGCTAATCCATTATTCCCGACTGGTTTCGATCTGTAGACAAGCTAAAAGTTGGAAACAACAGAAGGTCAAATTAAACTGAATGAGAAGTAACAATTCAAAACAACAAAACACAATAATTCAAATTATAGGTTTAAAAGCAACATCAGTTTCCTAGATCTATGTGCGCACAGGGAGTCTAGTTGAGAGGAACATCCATAGCTCTAAGGGTATGTCACTGACAACTCGCTTCAAAACAGGGAGCAGGGAACAATTTTCCTCAACTCCGTCAATGACCAGCTCGCAAGCCCGATCCATTGACCATATCATAATATCAATATAAGCATTAACAACAACATTTGTCTCAACAATTTTTAATTTCAAAAGAGCTTTAGTAAAAGTTTATTTTCAAGAATGTAGTCTGGCCAGACCCTTTAAGGGACTGCTACTACTCACTAAAAAAAACGCTTCAAGAAGCTAAGTCTGGTACTCCGTGATCACTGGAAGGGCTCCTTGATAATGTCGCCTCCTGAAGCATAACAAATATAGCATCACAACAAAGCATACGATACTACAACTAGGTTCATGTCGCTCATTGCATCTCATCCTAAGAATGCATCTTAATTCCATCTTCTATTCTAATATTTCTCATTTCAGAGATTGAGCAAGTCCTAACTCCAACCCTCAGTATCATCAAAATAAATAGCCTTGCTTTAGTGTAGCTTATATTCTCTTAAAGATTATACGTCTCCACAATTCCTTTTGTATTCCAATTCAAACACTTCTATGTTCATCTAAACTCAAAACCAAGAAACTAAGCAAGATTAACAAACTATCCAAAAGAAAGATTAAGCTAGTTTATCCATTCAACTAATAATTTCCACACGAACCCTAGATACCTTCAATAACAACCAATCAATCAACATTTAACCATTACCATAATTTGAAAAGGTTAATATTACATCCAAGAACACTGAACTAACCACAACTAAATCATTCGAATAATCTACTACTAAAATCATATCCCACACTTAATTCTCATCATCACATAACTCACTAATAACACATTTTCCATGAACTTCCAATTTAATGACTCATCTAACTATATACACATTCTAAGATTCAACAACATTTAGGGTTTAGCACATGAATGAAAGATTATACAAGGGAAAGTATATGAATAAGAGCATAATTATTAAGGAAAAACAAGGAAAGAAATCAAGAAGGACTACCTTCTATTTGCAACAGCAAGAAACGGAAAATTCAGGCTCAATGCTTTATTTTCGGCTTGGATTTGATGTTTAATCAACAGGACCAAAACTCCCTCAATCCTTCCCAAAATCGGCAGAATTCAAGGTCAAGGAAGGGAAATTTTCAGATGATTCTACACTCAGTGTGGTTCAAATTCAGAGGGAAATGAGCAAGAAAGATCAATTAGCTATAATTTACACAAAACAATCAAGAATGTAGAAGTATAGATAATTTACCTTGAAGATTACGAAGGGAAGAAGAAGGACTCACTGATTTCGCACGCAGGTCCTTCAAAGATCAGAGGGAAGAAGAACGGGTCATGCCCTCGCAGCCATTGACGTTTTCTTCAAAGAAATTTAGAGAAATACGGGTTTGAAGGTTCAAAGAGGAATGTCGTGGAAGGGAAGGTGTTCTTGGCTTCTAGGTTGTCGACGTGAGAGAGGGAGAAAAGGTTTGGGTATTTTAATCAAAATAAAAGAAAAGGATAAGAGGGAAGAAATTAAATTGAGAATGTTTCATGTCATGTATATTTAAGATCATTCTCGCACTGATAATTTTCTTAAACTTACTCGTCTTAAAATATTAATTTCCCAATTGTTACACAATGATTGCAAAATTAACAAATGTAATTGTTACACTTTTATATGTTACTATTAATTGTGTGACAATTTTAGGTGTCAGCATTGTTGCGACTGCTGAAGATGTCATATTTTTATTTGTGACATCAAATATTTTGGTGACATTTACAAATGAAATGATATTAATGCATTAAATGTGACAATTGGCACTATATTAGTAATGATATATTGAAGTTTAGGTGAAAATCATCATTCTTTTTATATAAGAACCGTGCTCTCAATTGCTAGTTAAAAATTTTGTACAAAATATTGAGTTGATGACCATAGTCCATGATATATCCGATAGCAAACTTCAACATACCCACATCTACAAAAGGCAGGTTAAGTGTTGTTCAAAGAATCGTTCATTATCGTTGTCCAAGTTGGATGGTTAAGAAGTCATTATAAGAATTAGGTCTTGTCTCAATCGAAAAATAAGTACTAGTTTTTAGAAAATGTCATAAATTTGACTCTTATCAAGTTTTTCCTATTTATTGGTCTACTTTATAATAAAAAGTGGCCATTGTTCTTATTGTAACTTTCTTAATTCATTCTAATCATTTAAGTTTGTAACTTTGTTATTTTAACTGTTGTCCAATTTAATTTAGTTGGTTTGGGCACAAATATTAAGAAAATGAGGGAATCATCTAAAATAATAGGCCCATGTGTAATATTAGGTATTTTTACTATTTAGAATTGGAGGGGACCAGCTAAAATAGTAGACTCATGTGCAATATTAGGTACTTTTAATACAAAGAAAATGAGGAGATCGCTTATAAATGTATTTCTTAAAATGAAAATGGGACAATTAAGGTGAACTGTTCAAATAAGAAAATGGGACAACTAAAAAGAATTAAAAGGAATATATAACTACTAAAATTAAAATAAAATACAACTTAAGAGTGAGAAGATTTGTATGGCTCCTTTTCCTGTCTATTTTTGAACTTTGGCAGAGCACGACTTGAGCTAGTCCTTTCTATCTACAGGTTTTACTAAAGAAAAAAAAAACAATATGAAAGAGATAGATGAGCGACAGTTCTGCAAAGCAAAACGATTAGTTTGACAATTGTGCAAGGTATTCCGATCAATAATTCCTAATCTGTGATTTGTAAATCATTATAAAAGACAAAAATTATAATAATAAAATAAACAAAATTAAAAAGTAAATTAAAATCACAAAACTTCTCGCCCTATTAAATTCTAACACACAAAGAAAATTTGTAAACTTCACAAATTATAATTATTTACTAAGACTTCATGATATACCAATCAATACTCAATTAATAAGAAGTCACATCAATTAGGTAATGTGGTAATGCAATGGTGAGAAAAAAACCTTGATTAATGGGCATTACTATTTGTCCAAAAATTCAGAGTATTGACAAAGTCTATGAGAAAATGTCAAAATTATAATAACAAAATATAATTTACTTTTATTATTATAGCTAGTCTCATAATTTTTTAAGCTAATTAATCATCAATATATAAAAAATATACTCTCTATCCCATTGAAATTATAATATTATTTGATTTCAAAAACTTTTATATAATTTCAAGAGGGTGAAAGTATACCAACAAATATTACCATAGCTCTAAATCCAATGATTAGGCCACCGAAAGAAAGTAGTATGTTTGAATTATTGAAGAGTCTACCCATCATCAGCGACTATCTTTTAATTTTAAGTGCTACTAACATTTTATGAGTGATACTGTGATAGTTTAGATAATGACAATCAAATATCATCCAAAGTTAAATAAGATGTTTATGCTAAATAAGAGGTAATGGTTTTTTAATGTCACTAATCTCAATGCATTCTTAATGGTCTTAAAATTAAATTCGTCGTATCAAGAAATTAAATTTAGATTATAAATAAAGTATGAAGAGTTCTAGCTTCCAAAAGTGAGAATATGGACGGGGAAGCAAAAGGGTTCATATAATGAACGAAGAAGAGGAGCATAGGGGTTGCTCGTACGAGTATTAAGGTCGTTTGTTTGAACAGAAAAGGATAGCGGTTTAAAAATATTGCGAATATATTTTTTAGATGTGTCTGCTGTCGCCATGCATTTTTTTGGAATCCTCCATCTATATTTTGCTTTATTATCTTCTTATATGTCTATAAATGGGTTTATTTATTTAGTTGGACAAAGAATAGAGGAAGAATGCAATAGAGGAAGAATCTTCTAAAGTGAGCATTTAACTTTGTGAGTGTAGTTTGTTTGATTATAATTGTTAAATTTAAATAAAGAAATACAAAATTTTGATGTACCATAAGAATCCCTTTGCATAGTTAAGTAAATATTTTCATGATTTAGTTCTATTTTTTCAAATACTTTTTCATATTTATTCTCCACCTTTTGTGTGTCTAATTAAATCCTTGTAGCATGTAAGAAAGGGGCACTCACATATGGAGTATTATAAAAGTATGTGTATCAACATTCAACACAACAAAGAAACAACTAAAATATATGGAAAAAATTAAATAAAAAAGTAAAACTTATTTTCATCCTCATAATCAAAAACTCAAAACATATTCACAAATCAGAAAAACAAAAATTTACAGTCATGCAACCCAAAAAAATATAGGGCAGAATTGCAATAAACAAAACCAAAAACCTTTAATAAAATACTATAATAATTAACCTATATTAATCTATTAAATAAAAAAAACACTAATAAAAGATTTAATAATAATTAATAATAATAACCTCTGGCCTCATCGAAAGGAGTACGGGTATATATTGTCCATTATCTTTCTTAATACGCACGGACGCACCCTGCTTTCGAGAGGGATATTGGGTTGATAATATGATGAATACGTACCCGATGCTTGAATTAGAAATGAAAAACCATCACGTAACCATAGTAACAACTTTCAGCCATTACAAAAGCCCGAAACTACCTAGGCCGAGATCTAACGGGTCGGACATTTCTAGAAGCCCGGGGAGATTTACCCAAGGCACCACAACAACCGCAACCTTTAAACCTAGAAGAAGACGGTTCAACGACATCTGGTTGATGATTTGATCCAACGGTCGTCTTAATCGGTTTAACATTAACGTCTGGATTAATGTTAAAATCATTCTGTTGATTACGACGTGAACGTACTTGTTGATGTTGAAGTTGTTGTGCCTTGTTTGGGAGTATTAATTCTCCAGAGTAAAACATAGGTTGAGATCTATGTTTAGGGTAAGCGATTTTACCCGATAGATGACGATCATCCCAAACAGCACCGGATGAACCTTGGCGTCTGAATGAAATTGATGATCGTTGGAGTTGTAATTCTGAATTTGATTGAGCCATCTTGATGATTGGGGAATGTTTTCGTTTGGAATGATTTTTTTTGTTGATTGTTTTGATGAATGGTTTGATTTTCTCTCACTTCTTTCTTTTCTATTTGGGGTAATAGTTATGGTTTTATTATGTTGGTTCCGAGTTTTTGGGCGATTTGGGGTGGAGTTTGTAGCTATTTATAGAAATTTTGACCACTTAATTTCATCCTTTCGAAAAATAATGATAAACGGTGGTAATGGAAATGAAAAACCAGTGTAATTTTAGTGGAAAAATATCTTGACTACTTTTATGGCTATATTTGTCCAACTTCAATCTCTCATTTCTTCATAAAATTTATTCCAACGCATTACCATTGGGAGGTAATGGAAATTTGTAAACAAAAATACCTTTTTTTGTGATCAAAGTTTAATTACCATGGAATGATAGGGAACTTTTGATGAAATTTTACACTATAAATCATTCCCATAACCACCATTTAGTACCACTAACCAAACGGACTGTAAGGATTTTAGTGGTTATGTAGCGTTGTGTACTTAGTCTTTTCTTTGCAGAAATTTATTTTTTCTGTTGATGAATTGAATGCGTGTATTTTTTATGTCTTCTCTTTGGAGGAGTAGGGGTGAATCTGTCCGCTACTCTCCTCTCTCAAACCCAGACTTGTGTAGAATATTGGGTTGTTGACTTTGATTCTGATCTCTATCTTATTATAACTCTAGTCCATAATTTGAAAAAAAATTAAGTCATAATTTTAATGGTAAAAGCTTCGATTAAGTTTTACTTTTACGGTTTTTTTGGTTAGTGGTACTAAATGGTGGTATTAAGAATGATGTATAGTGTAAAATTTCATGAAAAGTTACATGTCACTCCCATGGTAATGAAACTTTGATCACAAAAAAGTTTTTTTTTGTTTATAAATTTGCATTACCACTTAATACCACCTCTCCCAATGGTAATGCATTGGAATGAAATTAATGAAGAAAATGAGATGATTGAAGTTGGACAAGTATAACCATCAAGATAACAAGAGATTTTTCAACCAAAATTATACTAATTTTCATTCTCATTACCACCGTTTAATACTACTACCAAACGAGCCGTTAGAATTTGCTTAAACTATGCAAATTCAGTTTTTTTTTTTGATGTTGTATAACAAACACATTTGAAGGTATCTCATAGTTAAGCAATAAGCATGTTGAGGGGATCAGACTTGAATTCAAGCATGGGTGACCAATATTGTGTTTAACATGTACTGTTTAATTTCTCTTTACTATAAATAGGAAGACTCGGTCAAGGGATGTCAACAAGTAATATATATTCAGTGAGAAATATTTATCACAGTTGAAATAAATACTAATTCTTCCGGACAAAGACTTAAATTCAACTCTTACTTGGTCCTTCCATCAGCATACTTTATAATAATAAAAATGAAAATCATCTTAATTAAATGTTCTTGACAAAGTCAAGGACATCATCATCAATCATCATAGACCGTATAGATGTATTATTTTATTTATGTTATTTGCTATATATTAACGTTTTTTATATAGTATATATTATATTTTGGGGCTAAAATTAACAATTTATACCGATGATTATGATCACAGAATATGTACTTTATCAAATTTGGTTGCTTTGACCCTTTTATCATTACAACATCATAGGCATACTGCATGCATATGAATTCATGATGAAGTAATTAGGAGTAATTAATATTCTCTTTGTTTCTTGATGAAGCTTTCGGAATTAAGAAAAATAAAACTATTTAGATAGTGAATATACTATTTTATTGAATAATAAATTTAATAGAAAGTAAGGGCCATAAACATTAAAAACATATTAAAAGAAAGTCAGTGGAAAAAATATAAGGAACACAACTAATTAAAAATATTTTTAAAAGTTAGTGGAAAACATGCAGAGACCATAAGCATTATTAAAATATTAAAATGAAGATGAATAATGTTATTATTATCCAAAATTTATGATATAAATAAAAAGATTATTTATGAGAATAATAAATGTAACACTTTCAAAATAATGTGAAGTATATGTTAAAGTGCTCCCTAAGTATAGTATTAGTTATCAATTATCAAATCATAATGTTATCATTCACCTTTTCAACTGAGTGCAATTATTATAGTAGATTAGAAGTAGTTAGATAACTTAGATTTTATAATCTGTTTAAGTCCTAGTCATTTGATAATAACGGATAAGTGCTAATATATAGGTTGTTTTGTTTTGTTTTGTGTATTTTTTTATTTTTTTTTTATAAGTTTAAGACCAGGTAATAACCCAATCAATACTTCAATAGCAAAGTCATGAAAAATCCATATCATGACGACCCAAAGCCTACGTGGCCAAATAAAAACGTTTTCCATAGAGTCTAAGTCTTCAACCCACTTGTTACCCATGATGATATGCGGATAAAATTTTATAGATTTTGTATCATATTCGTCTCAATTGGAGCATAGTATGAGTATAATTCACTCTTTAGTGGTAGTAAATAGTTTGGCCTTTACGAGTATAAAAAGTCTTACCAACTATAAATTGTGGATAAGTGGTGGGTACATATCATGTC
The DNA here is from genome assembly GCF_026212465.1 of Amaranthus tricolor. Classification (NCBI taxonomy): domain Eukaryota; kingdom Viridiplantae; phylum Streptophyta; class Magnoliopsida; order Caryophyllales; family Amaranthaceae; genus Amaranthus; species Amaranthus tricolor. Next base: position 5,754,738 of record NC_080047.1, on the reverse strand, counting down.
CGTCTTGTATCCACCTCCCCACCCTTTATCCGCCTACTTCATTTGCATAAATTATTATTGTATACTCATTCTGTATAACCAAATTTGTCATGGGAAACCAAGAAATAAAAACAAGAATATATATTATGGAGCAGTGGGAAAAATGTGTGGATAAGATAAAAAGTCAAATTTATGTATGAGAATCCAAGAAAAAACAAATTTCATGGCCAAAAATAAAAATTGAGCAAATTTAGTGAGACGACTAAAAAAGTAGAGCAAATTTCATGTGAAACAAAAGAAGTAATAATTTTATATATAATATTAACAAATTGACAAAAGTTTAAAGATTGTAAATTTTCTAAAATAACCTATTTTAGTTAAGGTAATTGATGTTTTAGAGTTATTAAAAAATACTTTTAACATATTAATTTAAAATATTATTTTAATGGTATTAAAAGAGAAGAGAGAAAAATAATATGCATATATTAGAATTAAAGGAACTAGCGGGGACTTGAGACTATCCACGTAACACATTCTATGAGATAGGACAAAAATAGGCAGCAACTTTAGGACCAAGGCCGAGTATTAAATAACTCATATTGTATCATTAATGAGAAAAGTTTTCATCAATGTTTTGGATGAAAATTAAAATAATGCAAAATAAGTAAAATAAAAAAATACCTTAATTAGGGTACATAGTCTAGCTATATCTATGTACTAACCCAACTCTATTTAACTAATTAAAAGCCAAATACTTTAACAAATAAACACACTCTTATAGAAAAACAATGCTCTTTCTGCGTCTATGAGACTATACCTAAAATCTTTTGGGTGAAATTTAGTGAAAAAGATTTTTCTTGAGTTAGAGATTAAGACAAAAAAAAACAAGTGAATAATAGAAATGAGTGGTTAAGATGAATGTTATGAATGGTAGTATACTAATGTGATTATAAATGATAGTATACTAATGTGTGACTTGAGTGCACATTAAAGGGTTGAATTCATGTGTGTGACTCTTGAGTTGTGGAATCCAAAAGGGTGTAATAAGGTGAAGAGTATTCATGGGAATTATTGGTGTTAATGAAGATTAAGGTGAAGAGTCTCATGTGTGTGACTCTTGAGATAATGCCTTTTCAAGTTCTTAGAGTTATTTCATAGTATTCATTACCCTAAATTAACTATGTATTTATGTGAGCCATTCATCTTCAAGTACCTAGCACTATAAATAGGGCTCTCATACCCACACTTCAAGTATGCAAAACACATCAAACACAACCCTTAAGCCAAACACATAGCCTATTGTTGTTATCTCTATCTCAATTGTAATTCTTCATATTGAAGTGTTGTTTGTATTCATTTGATATAATATAAACATAAACTACACACCACGGAGGACGTAGCCATCATTGGGTGAACCTCCTTAAATCTTTGTGTCCTTGTTTGTTACTTTGTCAAACTTAATTTTGCTCATTGTTGTTTGTTCTTAACATCGTAAGTATTTGGCGATCGTTTTCAATTGGTATCAGAGCCAAGGTTATTTTGCGGTGTTTTAAGAAATTATTACTTGAAAATCATGACTACAATGAAGCTCGATATTGAGAAGTTTGATAGGAATGTAAACTTTGGCTTATGGCAAGTCAAAATGAGAGCCATTTTGATTCAAAATGGTGTGCACAAGGCGATTGATGGTGTAGAGAAGATGCCGGAAGGAATGTCCGCATCGAGATGGGAAGAGATAGACACAAAGGCGTTATCGGCAATCCAATTATGCTTATCCAATGAAGTTCTAAGAGAGGTTGTTAAAGAAACAACAACCAAGAGTATATGGGAGAAATTGGAATCACTCTACATGGCCAAGAGTGTTACCAATAGGCTACTTTTGAAGAGTAGACTCTACGACTTACGCTTGGAGGAAGGTAAACCTTTAAAACCTCACTTGGATGAGTTTTGTTCCATTGTTATGGATTTACAAAACATTGATGTTAAGCTTGATGATGAAGACTTGGCAATTTATCTTTTATGTTCTTTACCCCCTTCTTATAAAAATTTTAGAGAAACTCTACTTTATGGTAGAGATAATTTGAGTAGTGATGATGTGAAGAATGCCTTGACTCAAAGGGATCTCATTGATACACAATTGTCACAAAAGTCACCAAGCAATGCTAGTGACGGTTTGTTTGTAAGAGGGAGGTCACAAGAGAAAGGTTCCACTAGTGGGAGTGGAAACAAGGGTAAAGGAAGGTCCAAGTCCGTAAGGCCAAACAAAAATAAGACTTGTAACTATTGCAAGCTTAAGGGCCACATCAAGAAGGATTGTTGGAAGCTTAAGAGAAAGCTAGAAGAAGAGGCAAGGGAAGGAACTAGCAATGCCAATGCTAGTTATGTGAATGATAGTGATGATGGCGATGTTCTTGTTGCCACTCATGAGTACAAAGGTAATAATGAATGGATTCTTGATTCGGGGTGCACATTCCACATGACTCCCAACAAAACTTTCTTCCATACATTTGAAAGTGTTGATGGGGGAAATGTTACCATGGGAAACAACACCACATGTAAGGTTGTTGGGATTGGGAGCATTAAAATTAAAATGTTTGATGGGATTGTGAGGACCTTAACCGATGTAAGGTATGTCCCGGGCTTGAAAAAGAATCTTTTATCTTTGGGTACTCTTGATAAGATCGGGTGTAGAATCACTTGTGAAGGTGGAGTTATGAAGGTAGCCAAGGGTTCACTAGTGGTGATGAAGGGGAGGTTGAATGGGAGTTTGTATGCTCTTCAAGGTTCAACCATTCTTGGCTCGGCGAATGTATCCACAAGCACAATGTCCGATCGTGACACCAAACTTTGGCACTTAAGGCTTGGTCACATGAGCGAAAGAGGTATGTTTGAACTCTCTAAACAAGGTTTATTTAATGGGAAAAATTTTGGGAACCTTGGTTTTTGTGAACATTGTGTTTATGGGAAACACAAGAGAGTTAGTTTTAAACCCGCCATCCACAACACTAAGGGGATATTAGATTATGTCCATTCCGACTTGTGGGGGCCTTCTCGAACGCCCTCCCTTAGTGGTTGTAGCTACATGTTGACCTTTATTGATAATTACTCTAGGAAAGTTTGGTGTTATTTTATAAAACATAAATATGAAGTTTTTGATGTCTTCTTGGAATGGAAGAAGATGATTGAAAAGAAAGCCGGTAGGAGCATCAAGACCTTGAGAACCGACAATGGTCTTGAATTTGTTGATAGCAAGTTTCTCAATTATTGTTCTAATGAAGGTATTGTTAGACATAGAACTTGTGCAGGTCGTCCTCAACAAAATGGTGTTGCGGAGAGGATGAATAAAACGTTATTGGAAAGGGCAAGATGCATGCTAAATCAAGCAAATTTGGGGAAACAATTTTGGGCCGAAGCGATGGCTACGGCATGTTATTTGATCAACCGTTCACCTCATACCGCCTTGAAGTTCAAGTCGCCACAAGAGGTATGGTACAACACTCCGGTAAACTATTCTAGTCTTAGAATCTTTGGTTGTCCAGCTTATATTCATGTAAATGATGGTAAGTTAGAACCTAGGGCTAGAAAAGGTATCTTTGTGGGGTATGGAGTGGGTGTAAAGGGGTATAGGGTATGGTGTAATGATTCAAAGAAAATTATTGTTTCTAGAGATGTTGTTTTTGATGAAGATAGCATGCTTATATCTAATGTTGAAAAACCTTTTAATAATGATGATAATGAAGCACAAGTAGAGGTTGAATCCTCCAATATTGATAATGAGAAAAATGATGATGTTCAACAAAGGTCTCCTCCTTTGTCCACAACTAGGCAAAGAAGGAAGATCGTGGCTCCAAGGAGGTACATTGAAGAGTGTGATTATGTTGCTTATGCTCTCAACATTGCTAGCGAAGTTGAAGGGTTAAATGAACCAAGTACGTACAAGGAGGCTATGGCCTCAAATGACTCAAGCAAGTGGTTGATTGCTATGAAACAAGAGATGGAATCTCTTGCGAAGAATGGAACTTGGGATATCGTTGTTGCACCAAAGAAAAAGAAGATTGTGGGGTGCAAGTGGATATTCAAGAGGAAGGAGGGTCCTTCTAGTGATATTCCTCCCATCTACAAAGCAAGGGTTGTTGCAAAGGGATACTCTCAAATTGAGGGTATTGATTTTCACGAAGTTTTCTCTCCGGTCGTGAAACACTCTTCTATTAGGGCATTGCTTGCTTTGGTGGCGATGGAGGATTTGGAGTTACATCAATTGGATGTAAAGACGGCTTTTCTTCACGGTGAGCTTGAAGAAGAAATCTTTATGAAGCAACCGGAAGGTTTTGAGGTGGCCGGTAAGGAGAATCATGTGTGTAGATTGAAGAGGTCATTGTATGGGTTGAAGCAATCTCCAAGGCAATGGTACAAAAGGTTTGATTCCTTTATGATTTCACATGATTTTGTTAGAAGTTCTTATGATAGCTGTGTTTATCTTAAGAAATTTGAAGATGGTTCTTTACTATATTTGCTCTTATATGTTGATGATATGCTAGTAGCATGTAGCTCTTTGCTTAAGGTGGAGGACTTGAAAGAGTTGCTTTCAAGTGAATTTGATATGAAAGATCTTGGTGAAGCCAAGAAGATTCTTGGATGGAGATTTTGAGAGATCGGGCTAAGGGTGTCTTATACCTTAGTCAAAGGAAGTACATTGAGAAAGTTGTTCAACGTTTCTCCATGGATGATGCTAAAGGTGTGTCTACTCCTCTTGCTTCTCATTTCAAATTGTCCAAGAATTTGTGTCCACAAACAAAAGAGGAAGAAGAGCAAATGGTAAGAATTCCATACACTAGTGCCGTTGGTAGCGTTATGTATGCTATGGTATGCTCTAGGCCCGACATTGCTCATGCGGTGAGTTTGGTGAGTAGATATATGTCTAATCCAGGTAAGGGACATTGGGAGGCACTAAAATGGCTATTGAGGTATTTGAAAGATACTTCAAATGTTTGTCTCATGTATGGGAAAAATTCAAGTGAGCTAACCGGGTTTTGTGACTCGGATTATGGTGGTGATCTAGATAATAGAAAGTCCACAAGTGGGTTTGTGTTTACTTTGGGTGGTTCGGCGATTAGTTGGCAATCATCTTTGCAAGATGTGGTTGCTCTTTCTACAACCGAAGCGGAGTACATAGCCGTGGCCGAGTCATTCAAGGAAGCAAAATGGCTTAAAGGTCTTGTTGGTGAAATGTGCAACAAAGTGTGTGAGGTAAGTGTGCATTGTGATAGTCAAAGTGCAATTCATTTGGCTAGGAATCAAAACACATTTCATAGAAGGTCCAAGCACATTGATATTAAGTATAACTTTATCCGGGATGAAGTTGAGCACAAAAGGGTGTTATTGAAGAAAATTGACACTACGGAAAATCCGGCCGACATGATGACAAAGTCATTACCTACTACCAAGTTTGAGTTATGTGTTGACTTGGTAGGTTTAGCTCCTTGCTTGAGATAATGCCCTCTTGGGCATTTTGAGGTGTGTATGTTTTTTGAATATGAAGTGGATTGATGAATGTTGTGACTTGGGTGAACTCAAGTCAAGGTGGAGATTGTTATGAATGGTAGTATACTAATGTGATTATAAATGATAGTATACTAATGTGTGACTTGAGTGCACATTAAAGGGTTGAATTCATGTGTGTGACTCTTAAGTTGTGGAATTCAAAAGGGTGTAATAAGGTGAAGAGTATTCATGGGAATTATTGGTGTTAATGAAGATTAAGGTGAAGAGTCTCATGTGTGTGACTCTTGAGATAATGCCTTTTCAAGTTCTTAGAGTTATTTCATAGTATTCATTACCCTAAATTAACTATGTATTTATGTGAGCCATTCATCTTCAAGTACCTAGCACTATAAATAGGGCTCTCATACCCACACTTCAAGTATGCAAAACACATCAAACACAACCCTTAAGCCAAACACATAGCCTATTGTTGTTATCTCTATCTCAATTGTAATTCTTCATATTGAAGTGTTGTTTGTATTCATTTGATATAATATAAACATAAACTACACACCACGGAGGACGTAGCCATCATTGGGTGAACCTCCTTAAATCTTTGTGTCCTTGTTTGTTACTTTGTCAAACTTAATTTTGCTCATTGTTGTTTGTTCTTAACATCGTAAGTATTTGGCGATCGTTTTCAATGAAAATATATAATAAATTTGTGATTGGAATTACAATCATTATGCCAAATAATCCATTGGTTCACATTTTCTTTACCAAATATCATTCGTGATTGGAATTCCTTGTACAAGTATAAACTCCATCCAACTAACCATAGGAGGATCCCATTATTTCACTATAAAAATAAAACGAACAAATTAATAAAAATAAAGAGTAATTTAATTAATTGGAATATCTCCTTTTAATAAAAAAATGATTGGTTGGTACATGACACGTGTTGGGCTGATAGAGTGTCAACCATTGAAGGTGCATAACCACTAATAACCAATAGGAAGCAGTTGACTTTCCAATCTCAAGTCAATTACCAACAAAGAAGAACCCCAAATTAAAAAACGACATGAGATCTTCTCGGAAATGGGCAAAAGCCATTTCTTCCCTTGCTTCAACCTTCTTTTTCCTCATCATCATCTTTCAAGTCCCTCTCTTTAGGTACTTTTTTTATTTTTTTTAATTTTTTTCCCATTTATTACTTCTCAATATAATTAATTAAATCTCTTTTCTATGCATTTATTCTCTCATTGTGTGATTATTACAATATTCAATATGATAATGTGATCTTGTATACATCTAGTACTAGCATTCAATTTGTTATTCTCCTTCCATTGCATGCAATGTTCACAATTTGATTGGGATTTGGGAATATATATATATATATATATATATATATATATATATATATATATATATATATATATATATATATATATATATATATATATATATATATATATATATGCATTACATTTTTTTCTCTCAGTTTAATATTATTGGTTATATTTGAAATATTTAATATAATAGACATAAAAATTTAAATATATTTTTTGATGAATATATATATAAAATAAAAAAATAAAATGATTTTTCATAGATATGAAAAGGTACAATTATTGCTAAAATGGATGAAAACGTGTACAATTTTCTTCAATTTTAGTTTGATTCTCAAGTTCATATGGTAGAATTTGATCATAATTGGTTGCCTCTATGACTGACTCAATCATTTAAGTGTTTTGCCTTAAGATTATATGACATGTTTTGATAGATGATTATGAGTTTTTCCTATGCAAAAGTATAATTAGTTTTTCTTAATGTTAGAATAACTAAGTTTTGTCTCGATTGTAGTAATCATTATTAATCGAAAGTAAGATTTTGAGTTAGATTTTCATCTGACCATTCATTTTTCTCAACTTGTCTTATAATAAAAAAAAGTTTTCTAATCTTAATTTTTGTTAGCAAGATTTTCTTATTGGGTTGGTACATGAATTTTAGGGTTCCATGTAGAAGTGGAATATGCATAAACCCTATGGAAGTAACGTCTTGTCAACTAATAGCAAACGAAATCTTGCCAACTTCAATTGTCAAGACCCTTCTATACCCTGGTGCCATTGTAAATGCTGTCCTAAATGGTGTTACAATCCCTAACTATGATAATTTGTTGGACATTTATAACCTTACACATGTGAAAAGTGCACCTACAATCCTTGATCTCAGGCATCTTGAGGTACGTTGCTACTCCTTCTGTCCCTTTAAGATTATTACTAATCACAATATATTAATATATTTTATTGAAAATTTAATTCACATTATTTTCATTCATAATTTACTATAAGAACTTTCTCCGAGCGATAATTGATCCATATTTAATGCTGCAACTCGTCAAAATGTTGGATCAAGTTAGTAGAATCTTAATTCAATAGGTCCAGAGTTTAAGATTATTATTTTGTTTATATTAAAATATCTATTTTTCAAACGTCTTGTATTACAGACAAACCCATAATTAGTTTATTTCTCTTAGGTGATCATTTTAAGTATATATAAATAATCACTTTAATGTTATAAGTGACCTTTTTAAGACTATTAAAAGTGACTACTTTAAAATTGTAAGTGATAATTTCAATGTTTTAAGTGATTACTTTAAGACAATAAGTGTACTTAGGAATAGTCGAATAGAGATGGTATCACCATGAGACCATCACATTTGAGAATTTGTGTTGTTTTTTCAAGTGTACAAGTATTATTTGTGAACATTAACCCAAATTCTCAAAAATATTGATGTAAAACTAAAAATCTGTGTAAATGTTTTAAAATACAAATCGAATCGACACTGTATTTTTTAATACGCTTATGTGAGAGTCACTTAAAGACATTAATTTTTTTCGGTTTTGTTTGAAACCCATCATAGATATTAGCAGGGTGCTACTTTTGTGTGGCTGGAGCAATGCTTGGATTATTGAAGCAAGGAAGATTAAGCTTAATTGGGATGCTCCTACTTATATGGGGCTTGATCAAACAAAATATAAAGGAAAAATCTACTTGTTTACATAATACATGTACTTTTGAACAAGTTCAAGTGTCTCCAATGATGTTTATAGCTCTTTTTACAGCTTTATCATCAATAAAAAAAGATGTAAGAGTTGTAATAAAAAGTTTTCAAGCCCATCATCCTGTAAAAGCAGCTACAGAATTACATCAACATGTAAAGAAAAAGAAAAAGGAAAGGGAGATGAAGAGACTTGAATGGAATGTTCATTACAATTCTAAAACTTCTAGGTGTACTAAAGTTGCCCAACAAGGCATTACTAATACTTTTACTTATTGAGAATCGGGTAGTCTTCTCGGTTGGAGAGTAAATATTACTTTTCAGATAAGATTTTGAGTTTAAACTCATTTTTCGGTCTACCCTATAATTAAGAAAACACTTGTACTTATTAACATTGATATATTAATTTTTGATAGGAAAATTGTTAGTTTTTACCTTCTTATGAATTGGGTTATTTACATTATAGGTATATGTTGAACGAGTTTTTATTTTTTATTTTTATTTTTTTTCAAATATAGCTATTTTAGGTAAATTAATTTTGATAGATTGTTAAAAATAATTTAGTGAAAGTATATTGTAACGACAGATTGATAAATTTTTTATAAATTTAAATGTTAATTTTCATGACAATGATTGAACCATTAAGTTTGTTGGATACTTTACCTCTTGAGTATAGATAAAGAAACAAAATAGGCTGAGAAAGGAAAGAATTGAATAAAAATCAAACTCAAAATCTTTCTTATCGAATGGTACTTTCTCTCTAACTAAGACAATACTCTCTTGATTATCTTTCCTTTGTAAATGCTTTGAGAAAGATTTTCTAGAATTGATGTGAACCTTTTTTAAATGAATTACTATTTTCCTAGGCAAAAGATGAATGGTTTATTTGAAGTTCATCAATGGCATCAAATTTTCTTGGCAATATTTGACCATTTTATTTACTAAAATCGGAGAAAATTTAGTATGATAGATAATCATATATAACGGTTTCACAAAAAAACATCTACGAGCAAAAAAATGGGAATATAATTACAGTAGGCTAAGCCCGAAAGGATGAACAAATATATGTAATCATGACCAAAATGAGCAAGAAATATTGTAGAAAATCCTACGACGACACGATAAATTGGTTGGAGGCAAAGCATAGATTCTGAAGCATCAATGCTCCTTCAGTAATGAGTATTCTGTACACCAGTTTTGCACCATATAGATTGGAATGCAGATAAGCTATCAATCAACAGGTAGCTTCTTTATTCCGGGAAATGATGGGAGAATGGCTATTATAGCATCACCATATCCCACAGGTTCTGTCGAGAACACAAACATCAGTAAAGAAAATATGAAGAAACTAGAACATGGAGAAAAATGCTTGTTCAACGTCAAGAAATGAGAAAATAGTGTGAACATACCGCCATCCTCGAGTAGGATCTTTGTGATTTCGCCAGATACATCAGACTGTCGGAATGATTAAAAGTTGAGAAATTAGATATTATTAGTGTTGGTGAACAAAATCTACTAATAGTCCATTAAGTGGCTCCTGCTTAGGCGGGGTTTGGAGGGTCGTAAGTACGTAACCTTACATTTGTTAGTGATAACAAAGAGGTTGTTTCTGACTGACTCTGCAGCCCACGTATAAAAAAATGCACGATATATAAAAAATGCACATGAATTAACGATTCATTTTAATGTAGTCCATTATAATTTGAAACCAAAGAACTATAAATGTTTGGCCCTATCGAAATAAGGTGACACAAAAATACGAAAATAGATGTGTGCATGAAGCAAAATGAACAATGGGCTTGCATGTATAAATCCAATACCTCAACTGGTATTTCACCACCAAGCTGTTCAATGTAACAGATTACTTGCCCTTCCTTAACTACCTGTTTCTGTTGATGTCATATATAAAGATGTCAAAAGGACAATCTTGCAATTGTAGTATTTGACAAATTTAATCGGTAATTGAATCAGAAAGCACAAAAAAAGTAAAATTAATGTAAGCGTTCAATTCCCTCACTGCCCATTACCAATTGAGACTCAAACTAGTGTCACACAATTTGCTAATCTCCTTGCTAGATTTGACCCGACCAGTGTCACATGATTCGCTAATCTCCTTGCTAGAGCTGTTCAAAACAGACTCGATGATGCGAAATTCACTCGACCTTGTAACCGAACTCGAAGTGACCCGACTTCAAAAATTGTTTAAAATTATGTAAAAAACAATTTGGATACAAAACCCGATTTCAAAACGACCCTAAACACCTAACCCAGAATCAACCCAATGACTCAAATGAACACCTCTACTCCTTGTTAAGCACAAATCGAAAAGGCAAATTATTGTTTTTGGGCTATTTTGGGTCATTTTAGTCGAATCACGAATTAAAAAAGAAAATTGGCTAGCGAAGGAGGAAAGCCAAAAGCTTTGAATGTAAGTACCTCTTTGCAAGCTGGAGGTGCACGCTTCCCTTTTATGGTTCGAGATCTCCGTAAAAACCCAACCTGTATCATCTTTGGCTTTAAATTTTACTGCAAAAACTACTTAGGTAAAGATAACTTATAAAACGATACTCACCTTTGGCGATTGAATCAATACTAATCCTTTTTCCGCAGTTTTCTCTAGCAAAGTGTCGGAAGTTATGTCTAGTGGCCCCACCTTAGTAATGGCTAGTGAGGATGGTGACAATGGCCCATTCAAAGACGAGGCTTCATCTATTGTGTTTGTACTCATTGAAACAAAACTGGGAGGAGATAAAGTCGGTGGTGCAACAACCTCAGGCAAAGCCCTTGTCACATGGAGGTGAAAGCCATTAAGCTAATCTCGAAAGAAGATTAAAACCGTTAGAAATGTGAGATTGGGTTACATTTATACAAAATACACTTAGTGGCAAGCATTGAGTTAAATATAAATCTTGTGTATGCGTGCGAAATTCTATGAAGAAACTAATCATTTGCAAATATGCTATGAGCTCCTATGGGGTCTCTACGACGCAAATGATTGCAAGTAATCCAATAAGTCCTGCATCCAACGAGGATCTAATCCACCTCTCTTTTTCCAACACCTAAAAAAATACATGTAACCAAAACTATCAGAGGAATCTCTAATAAGGAATCATAGAGCCACTTGATGATATTGGGACAATGGAATGTTGTCATTTTGTTTAAGGACACTATATGGCCAAAGGGTAATGGCACTTGGCCTTGCCCCGATGCCACACATGTGGACGCTAAAAGAAAATTGGATGCCTGAGTGTCACCAAAAACACGGGAAAAAGGGTGATGACACTTCATTGTCGCCTTTTGTTTCAGTGAATTGCGACGACCACAATCTATCGCCATTTTAATGTTTATTTGTAGCCAGGGAGGGTGAGAACAATAAGCGACTTCTTCACATCATATCGGGAATTAAAGTAAGGAGGTTTTCCAACAAATTAAAATGAAAGTTTTGAATTATGTCAAGAAAGGGTCTTAGAGCATAGATTATGGTCTCTGTTCAGAGCTATTCATCTTAAACATGTCATTTGGTGCCATCTATGTTCCAATTTCAATCACCCAATGCCACTTGTAAGTGCTTCGTTGTTTTAAAATTGCTATAGCGTCCCAAACAAGTTTCTCCATTGGCATAGTGGTCTCATCTACACTTTTGATAGCCAAAACCGTATACACAATTAAACACAAACGGGCGAAAGGCTTCCTAGGGAACGGGCATTTTATCATTATCAAGCAAATTTTGTGAGCCATCTAGAATGACGAATGAAGCTCTGACACCCATGTCCAGCAACACTTGCAGCCCTCATTCTAAGGTTCAATGACATGAGCTCGTTCTTATGCTTATTGTTAGTTTCAGGCTTTCAGCTATCTATACTTGACCAAGTCACCAAAGATCTCACTAATGAAGCTATTGGACATAGTCCTGTGCCAACCAAATATACACAATTTTTAAAACCTTTTTAGTTTACATAATTTAACATATGAAACCTACCAGATTTTCATCTGCCATGATTCCTGTATAACCTTGTTAACAATAATTCATGCCAACATGATGTTGTCAACTGACATCATTCAATTTACGTATACAATCATATACCTAAAGATACTAATATGTGTTGGTCAAGTTGGATAAGCTTTGATATGTGACAATATTAACCTAGTTTCAATCCTTAATAAGAACATTTTTTTATATTATCGACATCATTAGATTTTTTTCTAGATCCGCCACTAGTCATAACTTATAAGTTGTTTACTGAAAATGAAAACCACAAAAAGTATCATGAAATTGATACTGCCCACAATTCAACAATCACGATGAGCTAAGTATTCAGAAATCTCCTCCGGGATACAGTTCAATTCAAAAAGTGCAGCTCCCTCGGTCCCAAAGAAATAGCCACAAGTACAAATTGGGTGAAAATCAAGAAAATTAAAAGTGGTAAAAAGATAGTATATTTTATGGGAATTGGGAGAAATGTGAGGATGAGATGAAAAGGTAAGTTAAATTTGTAGATGAGAATTAAAAAAAATGTGGGTCATTGCCAATAGAAACAGGACAAATGCAATGGTTCGGTCTAAAAAGGAAAATGAGACTGATTCTTTGGGACAGAGGAAGTACTTCAGAAAAATAACCTAACATTACACAACCACGACCAACATTTACCCTAGGTAAAAGGACTTCAACAAACATAGCTCCTCCAACGGGTAAACCACAGAGATGTCAATAACCAACCCCATAAATTCCACAGAATGTAGTAACTATATTGCAAAGCAAATATCAAACTTTGGATAGACCTTATTTCATCTTCAAGTTTTATTGACAGAATTTGAAAATCTAAAGACTCTAAACATATCAAGCTGCAAATCTAACATTACTAAGAAATTAATGTGTTTCCAATTCTAAAATTCTACAATTTCTTGATAATAAAATAATGAAGGCAACTGAAAGATACAGAAACACAGGAAACTTACTTTCAGTTCAAATTCAGCAATTGACGTTGTATCGCATATTTCTTCTATAAGTAATTTCACCTATATTAGAAAGACAAGCAGTGTATAAATGTGGATTAAAATTGTAGATTGTAACAGAAAAAATAAGGCCCGTAAGTTAACCTAATTATTCAAAATAGTCACCAATTATTCAGAATGGTAGAAAAGAAAAACATTAATAAGCTTGACAAGACTTGGGAATGAATAGAACCTCATCTGAATTTGGAATAAGCTGGCTAACAGGACTAGCAATGGTCCTTTGCTCTTCTTCCACTTCTGATTTTGAAGCAGCTGATTCACCTGTATGCACATTTATTTGAGAGTGAGAGGTATGGAGGTATGGAAATCATAACAGCGGAAAGAACAGCTATCCGAAGAAACAAAACTGTTTACTTCTCCCTTTTTTACCTTCCCAGTGTATGCAGATAATAATATCTTAGACTAAACAGTAAGCCTTCTCTGGAACTACTCTCTTTCTTGTAGCAATTAAAAACTAACGGCCCGTTTGGTTAGTGGTACTAAATGGTGGTAATGAGAATGATTTATAGTGTAAAATTTTATCATAAGTTTCATGTCATTCCCATGGTAATGAAACTTTGATCACAAAAGTTTTTTGTTTATAAATTTCCATTACCACCTAATACCACTTCTTCCAATGGTAATGCATTGGAATGAATTTTATGAAGAAAATGAGATGATTGAAGTTGGACAAGCATGGCCATCAAGGTAGCTAAGAGATTTTTCAATCAAAATTAAACTAATTTACATTCCCATTACCATTGTTTATTACCGCCTACCAAACAGGCCGTAAAGACTAAGAAATCGAAGTTTAGCATAGCCTACAATGTTTATTTTGAACCTCCGCACGTTAGATTTAACTATAATAATAAAAGTTTCCATCGAATCACAGAAATGCAAAATATAGTTCGTTCATTCATATTTCACCTGAATTAGAACACAAACAAGAAAGCAAATAATCGTGCAGGAATGTTAACTCTTAAAGAATATATTAGAGTAGATGAGTTGAGGTCAAGCTTAAGGTAGGAGCAGTGTCACATGATCCGCTAATAGCCTCGCAAATCGCGAATCGAAAAAAGCAAATTATAATCGGTTTTAGGCTATTTATGAACCTTTCTGAGCGACTCGCGAATACAAAAGGCGAACTAACTAACGAATTATGTTACACTGTGTAGGAGATACAATGACAGTCTTCCCATTATGATTGTCTACAAATTCTATTACATCATCATTGTCAGAGTCGCATGAATATCCAAACAAGACCAAAAACAAATAATCAAAAACCAAAAGACGAAAAAAAATTCTGAGAAAACTTCACATGCATGTTATGAATTGAATGACAGCTTAAGACATGAAATTCTCATCTTAACTACTATAACGAGTTAATGACTATGCTAGCAATGGCTTACTTTCAGTGACCAGTGATGATTGAGCATGGGAAATAAGTAAGTTTCTATGCGCTTTCTGTGACATTGTTACACAAAAATGTCTCCATGACTTTGGCCTACTTCCTGCCCATACAACAGATGGAAAGGATGGAATAAAAGAGTTGATCTTATTATTTAGATGTGACTTCAAATATTGTGTGTTTGTAACACCCAAGTAACCTGAAATCAAACACAAATGAAAACACTTGTCATTTGATATACATGAATTTAAAAGGAGTAAATATAAAAACACTAACGGCCTGTTTGGTTGTGGTACTAAACAGTAGTAATGGAAATAATTTATACTGTAAATTTTCATGAAATGTACTATGTCATTCCTATGATGATGAAACATTGATCACAAAAAAGTTAGTTTTTACAATTTTCCATTACCACCTAATACTATATCTCCTGATGGTAATACATTGGAATGAATTTTGCGAAGAAAATGAAACGATCAAAGTAAAACAAGCATTGTCAAGAAATTTGGCTCCAAAATTACTCTTAACGTTCCATTAGCATTACCAACATTTATTATCGACACCCAAACGTGCTATAAGTTCTACACTAAACACCGAATTTTCATGCCCAATCAATACAACATAAAAACATGAAGAAAATCACATGTTCCCAAAAACAGTTGCATAAGCAAAGCAACATAGACATAGGAGTATAGACCATAGTGCAAAATGTGGCCGCATTAACATGTTTTAAAGGTTTTTGAGTTCACAACGACCCAAATACAGGCCTTGACGACTTAGAAACCATCTGCAATTACATAAAACGGTATTTTTGTCGGTATAGACTCATAATCTGATAAATAAATTCCATTAAAAACATGATTTACATTCCAATTAGCAAATGAAAATAAAGAAAATCATGATTACTCCCCCAAACACATATCTTTTATGCAAATTCAAATGTAATTATAAACTAGTAGAACCACAAAATTGCTTCCAACAAGAAAGTTTTTTTATACTCCGCCAAGGAACACAAATTCAAAAGGTAACAATCAACAAAAGCCACAAGTGTATACAATTGTGCAATCATTCAAAAACGCATCAACTTAATATCACAGTATAAAACTAAAATAGAAAACACCCATTAAAATAGTGTCATATTAAAATTGAACCACAAGAGCAAAATCAAATTATCTATCATAAAAAACATAAACAACAACCAAAATACACGAAAACAATGGATAATTCACATGGGAAATTTATGATTACGACAAAAGTTGTAAACTTGGAGAAAAATTAAATCTTTAAATTACATAGGAAGGAGTAGGAAGAAAGAGAAGAACTTACTAGCAGCCATAGCCATGCCGATAGTCATGGACAGAGAAAGAGGAACAGGTGGAGAGAATGAAAGCGCATTTAAGCCAAAAATACAAGCAGGAAATTCCTCGGGTGATATAAAAATACACTAAATAATAAATAATCCGTTAAACCAAAATAATAGAAAGTCCAAAACTTTGGTAAAACTTGGCCCATGATAAGTGTGATAACCCTCTTTTAGATAGAGTTGAATTGGTTCAACAGTTTTTTTTTTCATAAAATTTAGTTTTTTTTATTATGAGTAGACCGACAGTAAAAGAAGTTTAGTTGAGAAATAAACTTGAAAAATTTCCCCAAAAAAATGGTTATTGCTCTCATTATTACAAGATCCGATTCTCTTCAAAAATTTCTTGTAAATTCGTTGTGTGATAATTCTTTGACTACATCGGACGATATCGAAGGAATATAATATGAAAATGATATCGAAGGAATATAATGTGAAAATGATATCGAAGGAATATAATGTGAAAATGATGTCTAAAATACTAATATAGTAATATACTATTGTGATTTGTGAGGACTGAGAAGTCATCATATGATAAATTAATAATATTGATACTTATTTATTTGTCTTAGTAAATTTGTCATATTTAATTGTAAATATTCTTTCTTTAATGGGCCTATTGTGACATTTTTGGTAGAATGGCATAGAGGGAGGGTGATTAATATAGTTCAACAAGTAAATTTTTTGCTTAAAAAAGTTTTTTTTTTCTATTTTTTTTTAATTGTTTTTTTTTTTCAAAATATCTCCTATTTTTATTTTGGTAGGATAGAGGTGAATATGTAACTATTCATTACAATTCTTGCGGATACAATAACTTTTTAAACAAAAGAAATATCAAAGCATCAAAAATGTGCTGTAGTATTATTTTTATTATTAGTTTCTGTAGTTTCGCTGTTACTAGGGATAAATGAAGCTTTATGACACTTTTTTTTGAAATGTCCATTTCATTTTTGACACAATTTTATTTTTAGCAGAATTCTCACATTATCTCCTAATCTTATCAATCATTCACAAATTATTCTCTTCATCAATCTCATTATGTTTTAATTGATACCGTAAAAATAAAAAGATTTCACGACACTAAAAAAAACTAAAAAATAATTGTAATTTGTATGTTTTGCTTCTAAATCTGAGACTCATTCCGCTCGCCTTTTGCTTTCAAATAACAAAAATTACATCTTTGATTTCCATCCCCTTCTTTTTCCTCCCATCGAAACATAGGCCTAAGAAATCCAATCACAAGAAAATTCAAAGGAAAAACTACAATGACCTGAAAAACAATTGCATTAATAGCAAGATTATCAACATTTACAAATTACAAGAACATTATCCATATGATACAACTTTGCTACAATACTGCTTCCATACAATGCACTCCAGAACAAGGGAGGATCATACTACTTGATAGGATATTTCATCCAAGTATTCCTCAAAAAGAAACCTTCCTTAACAATTCATCATCTCAAAATATAAAGCTCAAAGCACTACATCAGATGAGAGAATCAACAAAACTTCGGCAAACTCCGGCAGCTTTACCGTCAGATGTTCGTTGTCCTTCTTGAGCATGCATCTTATCATAATACAACGAACCACGTCAGCAATCAGATACGCATTGAAAAAGGCTTGGCAGATTTATAGTTGGGACTTATCAGAATCCTTTTCGGCTTTTGCTACTAGGACTAGCTGGTAGAGGACTTCTTGTATTGATAGATTCAGTAGGTGCACGAGCAGGACTTCCTCGATATCTGTCAAACCGATGAGGAGATCCGATTGTTCCTTCAGTTCCTTTAGAAGCTTCCTCCAGGACTTTTGCTTCTTCAGTCAACATTCCCAACTTCATGGCCAAAACTTCAAAATTAGTTCATCATATATTGCTAATCAATTATCAATGATAAAAAGATCCATCTTTGAGAATGGACAACTGATAACACATTTTAATAGAAGTATTATAGTTTTTTTTAATAGGGGGTTAAGGCTAGAGAATCCTCTACAAATAAGAGGACATACATAGAACGCGGAACGTAGCCACGTTCCAGCGATCCGGGAACGTTCATCCCCAATTACCACGAAACGTGACCCAAATCGCTAAAGGTGACGTCCCAATGTGGAAGACCTTTTTAAAAAAGTATTTTGGCCTTCACTTACAAATTAAAGACTAAAGAAGGGAGGAAAAGCAGATAAAACCTAAAATACCAAAAAAAATTCACTTAAAAATAATTTACTAAAGCAAAAAAAGTCATTTTAATTTAAATTTGTTTTCAAATATATTTTTTATACATGATGTATCTCATACCCGATCGTTCCCGAATCAATCAAGGTTGTGTTCCTTGTTCCCGTTCCCATTCCCCATTCCTAACCGAATGTCGTTCCGAGTAACAATGCAAGAAATGCGGCTATGGTTGTGACTGTGGTAAGTCGGGAGCAGGATTGATGTGGTTATTACTACGCCTAAGTATCGGTCAAGAATTCAAAATATCCTCTGATACGGCCCACAACACGGATTTTTTATGCCTTTTCAACACGGGGAATATTGGTTCATTTTTTTATGAAAATCTTTACATCACGGCCAATGCAATGCGATGTGGCCTTGTTTTTGCGCTATGGGGACTAGGGAGGGGAATTTTGTCCTTCCACTAGGCAACCTATGATTATCAAACATATTATAGTTATATCTAGCGCTTTATGGGTTTTCCTAACTAGAAAAAAAGCCAGTTACAATCAAAAATTGAGGTAGGATCACATTATCCAATCCTACGGATCGGTCACTAATTATACAAAAAAGAAAAACATGGGAGGGGAATTACCCGAAATTCATTTTCTCGAAGCCGATCTTCCAGAGCTTCTATAGCAGGAGCCAGACTGCAATATTTAAAATCCAGTGAATATATATATGAAGTACCAGGGTAAAATAAATCCTGAGAGAGCTGCTTGCTAACCAGTACTCCATTAGCTTGCACATTGAAGCTTGATATGTAGATGTGTGGTGAATGAAAGTAAGCGGATGCACCTTGCCATCCCTTTATAGAGGTTTTACAGCAACAAATATCAGACAGCGGATGGATAAAAAGAATTTAAAAAGTAGGGACCAACAACGAATATGGAAACAAGTAGAAAAGAACAAGACTATCCGAGCAAGATCTTACCTGATGTTCTGGGATATGGATTGGTTATAAGCCGCCTTCTCTTCTTCATATAGCACACGCTGCAAATCTGTAAAGGAGGTCAATGGTGCCTCGAGCTCAAGTAAGGATGACGCGGGAAGAACATGAAGAGGAATTTCTTTGCGGATATATTCTGCACCACTACCAACAAAAGCAAGGGGCATAACTTAAAACTACCATACATAAAGAACTTCTAAGAAAATCTCAAATAACATATAAGGTAGAAGTAAACACAATGAACAAACATCAATATGAAAATGCAAGAAATTTATACTCCTCACTAACTTGAAGTTAGGATGTGATATGCATAATGCAAAAGAACTCAACAAAATATTTGAAAGTAAAAAGATAATCTTCCAATTCTCCAACTACAAGAATCCGTCCTAGAGGATGTGAAATATCAAAGTTTTATATATTATAGCGGATATAGCCTTTGCAAGCCAGACCTTGCATCACAAGTCAGAGCCCTTACCAACTCCCCCAACCGGTGTTGGATAAGTCTTAAATCTACAAATCAATGTAAACCAACTATCCCAATTCCCTTGTGATATCATATTGTCATTAGTTTGCTTAACCAATTGCAAATTACTGAACCTTTCGCAATCTCAATCTCTTCAACACCAGCATCTGCTTAAGGCATTGCCTTGAACCCTCCTTGTCCCCCCGGCCCAAGTCTCCAACCAACATCAGCTCCCTATTCCCTTTGTACCAAAATCAACGAAAATTCTCTGTGCCACACTTTGGCATACTAATTATTTATTTATCATGACTTTAGACCATAGCTACTGAAATATTGTAGAGTTTTACACTTGCAAATAGTTTTCTGTCAAAGCTCATATAAGTTCTGTGTTATTTACCCAATGCCTATATTGAGACTCCAGCTTAGTGTGGGAAAGGGGGGTAATGCACAGTAGAACTGCATTGTGAAACTTAAGCCATAACCAAAAGTGGACTGTTATGAATAGACCGTCAATGAGAAGGCAATACTGAACATGCAAAAGATGCTTACTAAGTTACTGGTTTAGAAGTGCAAGCACATACAGAATTAGTATTATAAAGAAAACAGAAAACAGAGAGCAGGCACATGTGTACTCATTTATACCTCATTTCTAAATGAGAACGGTGCATCGCTTCTTGCATACCATCAGACATATCCATGGGATCAGTTTCACCAAAAGCATTAATTGCCTGAAAGTTGGTATTAACATGAGTAAAAAAGAAGCTCGAGTTAGAATCTACATCAAGAAACATACAAAGGACAAAGTAGAAGTCAGGAAACAGCGAAAAAAATAATAAAGTTTATACTTGAAATAAGCAATCATCAAAACAAATTTATGAATTAGTTGTTCCTTTAAGACTCGTATTTTCTTATTCTCATTCTTTACTTTATATTATTATAACATTTTAAATCAAACATTATCAGTCATGATACAAATTGTCTGCAACAGAAGTTGCCAGGAGAAATCATTGAGAAGCTACTTCCTGGGTTATTTTAGTTGCACTGTTTCTCCCCTTGATTTGAGAGCATTCTGGGAGAGATGGTGCAGCTAAGAAAAAACAGAGAAAGCATGTAAGTTAATGTTAACCATAGTTTGGTTCTGCGACAATTCAGCATGCCCAGAAAAACATGTGAAACAGCTTGCACCAGAGAGAATGAGACAATCTCAAGGTGAGACAATCTTTATTGGGCTCCAATGTACATTTACGGTCTTAAAGTGATCATTTATAACCTTAAAGGCTTAAACCTAAAGTGACCAATTATAAGTGATCATTTTATAGTCTTATAGTGATCACTTATAACCTCATAGTGATTACTTTTTTTCATCTTAAAGTGATCACTTATAACCTTAAAGTGGTCACTTACAATCTTAAAGTGATCAATTAGAGAAATTTATAGGTCCCGTCTCATGGCGAGACAATCTCATGCAAAACTTGCTGATAATTGAGCTGCTACATGGACACGGAAACATAAACATGTGAATAAAGGCCCAATTATTACAATCTGTATTCAAATAGAAAAATCATGTATCCAATGTAATCAATGTATGTGAATCTTGGTTCAAGTTCCACCAAACATGAACTAGATATTGTAAGCCCACTTATCAGAGTGCAGGAGTTCAACCTTTTGTTCTACAGAGCTCAAACAGCTTCAGTGTATATGAATCTGTAATGTACCCAATAATCGCTAGTATGATAAAAATGGAGATTAGGGTTAAGAGGGAGTAAAGCGTTAAAAGGAAGAAGAAGAATTCATTTCATATTTCACTTGATATCCTAACCAATTATTACATTATCATATTTATAGCTAACATGCCTAACAAACCATCAATGAGCCATGATGATTAGATGAACACAAACCAAACCAATGTCTAACCTTATATACAGCAGTTTTTGAATCACCCGTGTCCTGTTCAGGTTGTTCAGTCTTTCCAGAGAACCTTGATGCATTATTCGAGCTCAATGATGATTCAACATCCACGATAGTATTCGTATGTACAAGAGATAAAGCAAGAGGTCCTGATATGCAGCTCTGCTTCCCATCCAAGGACTGGAAGGCAATGACTTGAATATTTCCATCCTAGATATTTGACAAATGAAATTTACAAATTCCTCAAACAAAAGTGCAAGAAAATATTATGTATTTTGTATTTTTGACACAAACCTTAGAAGCCTTGTCTTCATAAAAACAAGAAAATATAAGCCCAATGAAACCAGAATCTAGAAGCTGGTACATTGCCTGAGTACGCACATCTGCATAAGGTAGTCAATCTCAATTTAAGGGCAAAGCCAGATAAGAACACAGTTCATCCAATTTTTATAATGCAAGCAAAACAAATTTCAGCCCATCCAATCTTAAAGTGCAAAACATGTTTCCGGTGGGAATAAAAATTCAATAAAAAAGATCACCAAATAAGTGTAACATATATGTCTGATTTAGCATCTTTTCCTAGATCATTATATCACCAAACAAATGTAACAAATGCAAACATGTCAGCCAACATACATCAGTAACACCACCATCAATTTTTCATTGGGAGGGACAAGTAAAAGTAACAAAGAACTAAACTAGGAGGGCATCTTATGAATGTCACCCATATACAAAAAAGGGATAGGGGGTGGAGGTCTCACACCACATAAACAATCATTGATGAACTTGACTACAAAGTAAAGAAAAAGTTGAGCAGCACTCAACAACTAAAACTTTGACTCTTGTGGCTCAGCTATACACCAGCATCGGATTTTGGATAATGAAACATTTCCATATTGTATCTATTCTCTACTGAAAGATATGGTAACCTTCTAAATATTTCAAAGATGACAATTCTATAAGTTTCATTTCAACTCATGAGATCAAAGGAGTTTCAATGGCATGTGTATAGCATCTAGCCCGTACCCCACAGATGATGTGTATTTAGGTGGCGTCTTGCTGACTTTTGCTCAAGGTAGTAAAGCTCCAAAGAGCCAACTCAAAAAAAACAAGTCAAAATGGTGCTTATTCGAGCCAAGTCGAAGCCCATCCGTGACTTTACCACTGTAAGGTTTGACTCGATCATGTAGAAGGCTCAATTTGAAGACCAAAGTTGAAAAGACCATGTCGTTCGACCAGGTCCAGCGAAGTGCATTTCCACTTCCAATAGGTTTTGTATATTGGCAAAAAGGTTTGTGGCAAATCTAGGACTCAAACTCAGTGAGAGCACAATCAATGGAAAAATAATTCAATTAAATTTCAAAAAAATGACATATATACATACCATATTGCGGCAAAATTGTATACATACCATCTTATAGGGTGTGTATATTGTTGTAAGGGAAAAGTTTAATTTACAAAAATGTCATCAGAATATGTACATAGTTTATGCATGTATGTAAACCTTCTAGCAAATGTCTAATTATTTACAAAATTGCCACTGGAATATGTACACCATTTAAGCTTTATGTACACTTGTTTTCAGTTTTCACCATTTTAATTAGTTTTCACATAATCCAAATCCTATATATATATGTTCCAGTGAGAACCAAGCTTATATGAGAACCGTGAGAACCAATCTCTCCGATAGAAATGTGTTACTTTTTTTATAGAAAAGGTGTTACTTTTGGACAAAAAAATATTACTTTTGTTTTTAGAAAAATTTAGTACTTTTTAGCAAAAAAGTGTTAAGAGGGTGTTTGGCCTAGCTTCTTAAAGTGTTTCTAAAAAAAGGGAAATTTTTTTTGCCAAACACCTAAATTCTAAAAAAAGCCCAGAACTACTCTTAAAAGGGTTGGGAGGAGAAGCTACAAATTGTAACTTCTACTCCTAATTTTATCAGGGAGCTTTTTTTTAACTGTCTCATACTTGTCTTTCACGATTTCCCACCCTTTCTCAGTGAGTCATAAACTACCTGTGGTCTTTCACAACCCCCTTTACTTCTATGTGAGTCCTTCATAAACTATCTCTCTTTCTCTTTGAGTCTCAAGGAATCCACTGAAAATTGTTGCGGCATCACCATCGTCACCACCCACTTGTAAGATCCCTTTTCACTCTTTTTCTTTTTTTCTTTTACAATTATACACTTTAGATTTCATTATTAGTGGTAAAAATTGTTGAATAAAGTAGAGAATTTGGGTCTTTGGATCAAAGGATATGGGGATAAGGGAGAGTGTTTAACCCATAAAAATATATTAATCATTCTTCCCATTAATTCCAATCTTAATTTTCTTATCCGAAGCTGTTAAAAATTCAAGACCAAAATTATATCAATCATCATCAAAATAAATAAATATTAAATGAAATGGTAAAGTGAAAATTACCCATGATATTAAGGGATGAAAATGAGAGATAGAGAGATGAAGGAGATTTACAGAGTGATTATTGATTTGAAGATAAAGACAATATGAAGGAAGAAAAGTTCTAATGAGTGTATTTATAAGGAATTGTGGGGATTTTAGAATGGTTTACAAATACTACTATAATTATTTTGAAAATTGATTGTTTGTCTATATCAAGAAGCAATAAGTGTTTGTTTTTCCAATAACAAAAAGTAGTAAAAATTTGAGGCTGATAGTGTGAGAATCAGGGATAGTGGGGTCTACAAGAGATGGTATGATTGATGAAATGGAGGGTAGATATTAAGGGAGGAAGAGAATTAATGGTGGGTTAGAGTGTAGAGGATTATGTGGTATTGACATTGTAGTAGGGAGATGAGAAAATCAGAAAAGGGAGATTGTAAGATAGAGAAGAATGGCGAGATGTTCGTGATAAGCTTATCTATAAGATGTAGTAACTGGGTGGTGTGAGTGTGTTGTTTCGTCCGATTGATTCTTATTCCTTTGTATTTTTTGCTCATCTTTTATTTTTGTGGTTATCTCTTTCTCAAACTTTACTATAAAGTCAAATCATTCCATGTATATTGCAGTATTCTTTGCTATCATGGATAATGAAATATCCACGACAACCAACTTCGCAATTTTCGCCCGCCCACAATGACTACACCTGCTAATAATTTCAAGGTAATTGCACATTTGCATCGAGAATTTGGAACAATTTCATAACAATATTCTGACATTTAATTAATATGTCCAAATTTTCAAATAGGAACAAAAAAGGATGAATTTTAGAGCTTCTACTACTCCTTCCCCTTCTCATCTAATGTCGTCGCACTCCAAAGAGGTGAATATTATAATGTGTTAGCTTTTTATATTACCTGCATAAACTTGTATATGCTAAAATTTTTTACTTATTATGCTAATTAGATTAAGGTTAAACAATTAAAGAGACCTAAGGCGACTTGGACTGATTCTACAACTAGAATATTTCGTGAGGCTTGTGCTGAGGAGGTTCATGCAGGGAATAGACCTAACACTCACTTAAATAAAATTGGTTGAGCTAATGTAATTTAAAAGTTTCAACAAAAACAGGACTACGATATGATCAAAAGCAACTAAAAAATAAGTGGGAAAAGATGATGACTGACTTCACAACATGGAAAAATCTCATAGAAAAGGAGACAGGATTAGGATGGGACCATGAGAAACAAACAATAATTGCCCCGGATGAATGGAGGACAAGCAAAGAAAAGGTAAAAATTAAATTAATATAATTTTTATAAAATTAATAATATTTTTTATAACCAATATATCTTGTTTGTTAATGATGTAGGTTAATCCTAATATTATAAAATTTCGAGAAGGTGGAATAAAAAATATAACGGAGTTAGAAGTTATGTTTGGTAAGATATGTGCTTCAGCAACATCCTTTTGGAATCCATATACTGAAGAAGAGGACGAGTTAGAAGATGAATTCACACAAGATAATAATGACATGCACGAGGAAGAGCAAGTGCATAACACACTTGAAGATTGTACACCTACAACTGAAGCTCGTGATGTTGAAAACACTCTTGTTGAATCTATTGAGGCAAAGGGGAAAAAAATTCAAAGGGAAAAGAAATCTAAAGTTAGCACTGCTAAATTAATGCAAAATGAGTTAAAACGAATTGTTGGTGCAATGGAAAATTTTTCTCAATCAAGTGCTTTAACAACATCTAGGAGAAATGATATTCCTAGTTGTTGCATTAAAGAATGTTTAGATTTGCTAAGTACGACCCCTGGTGTTGAAATAGGTAGTTAACTATATATGCTTGGAACACGTTTATTTATCAAACGAGAAAATAGAGAGATGTTTGTTGCTATTCCAAATGAAGATATACGAAGTGAATGGCTTGAACAAGAATTGCCAAGGGAGAAAAGCAAAGTTTCAAAAAATTAGTCTTTTTTTTTCATACTTAGATATTGTTTTTATTTACGTTAATGTATTGGACATACTTTTTCAAAAAATTATGTATCATATTGAGTATTTTTTTGATTTAAAGTTTACTATTTAGCAGATCAATTCAGTTGAAAGTGACAGTAATGACATGATGGATGAGTCTGATGACGAAGAGTATGAGGATATGGTACACCAAGAACAATTAAAAGTTAAGCAAATGATGTTATATGCTGCTTCAGGGGTAACAATACTTATCATGTATTATCTCATATATTAAATAAAAATATCCCTAGAAGTTCATTATGCTGGCAATGGTTGCAAGAAGTGTTCTCTACCCCTGGTGAAAGTTATAGAATATTGCGAATGGAAGCTCATGTCTTTCAAAATCTTGCTAAATTATTGAAAGATAATTATGGCTTAAAGTCTACAAGGAGTATGCAAGCTGAAGAAGCACTAGGAATTTTTGTATATTTATGTGCCCAATTTCAATCTAACCGTAATATGCGAAATAGATTCAAGCATTCTGGTGAGACAATAAGTAGAAAATTTAATGAAGTTCTTAAGGCCATGACAAGATTTTCTAGAGATATTGTGAGACCTACTGATCCTAACTTTAGGAAGGTTCGTCCTAAGATTCGCGATAATTATAAATATTAGCCACATTTCAAGAAATGCATTGGTGCCATTGATGGTACTCATATCCCATGTGTAGTTTCAGAAGAAGAGAAAATCCCTTACATAGGTAGAAAAGGGTATCCGACGCAAAATATTTTGGCTATTTGTGATTTCGATATGTTGTTTACATATTTTGTTGCTGGATGGTCTGGATCTGTACATGATAATCGTGTTCTTAAGAATGCTATTGAAGATTCTAACAAAGCTTTTCCACATCCACCAAAAGGTACATTATCTTTATATATGTATTAATGTGAATCTAAATTTTTTACACTTTTTTAATTATATAATGTCAATTTTTTTTAGGGAAATTTGCAAAGAAACACCTTTTAAAACCCCTTTTTTGTAAAGAAACACCTTTTATAATTTTTTTTGTAAAAAAACACCTTTTAAGAGACTTTTTTTAAAAAAAAACACCTTAAATCAGTTTCCGGTGACTTTTGTCAACTTTCCGGCGTTGACTATGCCAGTCAACGCCGGAAAGTTGACAAAAGTCACCGGAAACTGATTTAAGGTGTTTTTTATTAAAAAAAAGTCTCTTAAAAGGTGTTTTTTTACAAAAAAAATTATAAAAGATGTTTCTTTACAAAAAAGGGGTTTTAAAAGGTGTTTCTTTGCAAATTTCAATTATTATTTTTTTTATTTTTATTATTATTATTATTGTTATTATTATTATTATTATTATTATTAATTTTTTAAAAAAAATTTTTTTTTATATAATAATAAAAATAAAAATTTTTTTCAAAAAATAATATTAATAATAAAAATAAAAATAAAAATAAAAACAAAAATTTTTAAAAAAGTTAAAAAAAATTCAAAAAAAATTAATAATAATAAAAAAAAATAAAAAGTATAAAAAAATATAAAATAACAATAATAATAATTAAAAAATAATAATAATAATAAAATTAAAAATAAAATTAAAATTAAAAAAATTTTTTTTTTAAAAAAAGAATAATAATAATAATAATAATAATAATAATAATAATAATAATAAATAATAATAATAATAATAATAATAAATATTATTATTCTTTTTTTAAAAAAAATTATTTTTTAAATTTTATATTTATTTTTAATTTTATTATTATTATTATTATTTTTAATTATTATTATTGTTATTTTATATTTTTTTATACTTTTTATTTTTTTTATTATTATTAATTTTTTTTTAATTTTTTTAACTATTTTTAAAATTTTTGTTTTTATTTTTATTTTTATTTTTATTATTAACATTATTTTTTTAAAAAATTTTTATTTTTATTATTATATAAAAAAAATTTTAAAAAAATTTTAAAAAAAATTAACAATAATAATAATAATAATAATAATAATAATAATAATAATAATAAAAACAAAATAAAAAAAATAATAATTTTTTTTAAAATTTTATTTTGTAAAGAAACACCTTTTATAATTTTTTTGTAAAAAAACACCTTTTAAGAGACTTTTTTTAAAAAAAACACCTTAAATCAGTTTCCGGTGACTTTTGTCAACTTTCCGGCGTTGACTGGCATAGTCAACGCCGGAAAGTTGACAAAAGTCACCAGAAACTGATTTAAGGTGTTTTTTTTTAAAAAAAGTCTCTTAAAAGGTGTTTTTTTTACAAAAAAAATTATAAAATGTGTTTCTTTACAAAAAATGGGTTTTAAAAGGTGTTTCTTTGCAAATTTCCCTTTTTTTTATAGGTAAATATTACGCTGTCGATGCAGGTTATCCTAACATGAAAGGGTATTTGGCCCCTTTTAAAGGTGAGCGATATCACATTCCCGATTTTCGTCGTTCAACACAACCTCCAACTGGATATTATAAACTTTTTAATTATTCACATTCTTCATTAAGAAACGTCATTGAACGCACATTTGGAGTATGGAAAAAAAGATGGAGGGTATTGTCAATAATGCCAAGCTTTCCTATTGAAACTCAAAAGAAAATTGTTGCGGCAACGATGGCTATGCATAACTACATTAGAATACATGCACTCAAAGATATAGAATTTGATAAATGTGATGCA
Source organism: Amaranthus tricolor (assembly GCF_026212465.1). NCBI lineage: Eukaryota > Viridiplantae > Streptophyta > Magnoliopsida > Caryophyllales > Amaranthaceae > Amaranthus > Amaranthus tricolor. The sequence goes on along the minus strand of NC_080047.1, from coordinate 5,725,859 downwards.
GACCCTGATTATATTCCCGAAATTGAAGCATAAGGGGTTGTCAGACAAGACTCACGTAATTCTACAGACATCGATGGATACATTGACGATGGTTCAATGGATGATAGTAGTATGGAAAGTGTGTGCCACGATATTGCAACTTCTTTATTAAATCATGTGAAATAATAGCATTTATGTGTTTTTTAGAAGTTTTTTTTAATATGAATTATGAACCAATAATATTAGTAATGTTAGATTTATTAATTTGACCACAATGTCAATTATATAATTTTATGTTACTTTTAATCATATAGAAATGCTCAAAAAACTCAAATATTGTTAAAGTAGAAAAAGAAAAGGCCAAACACTCAAAACTGTTTCTGTTTCACAAAACTCATTTTTTAAAACATAAGCCAAACAATTCTGTTTCTGAAATTCAAGAAACAGTTTCTGCAAAACTACTTTTAAGAAACAAAATTTGTTTTCCAAAAGCTAGGCCAAACATACCCTTACTTTCAGAAAAAAATATAAATACAAAGTAACACATTTTTTTTTCTTAAAGTAACACCTTTTATGTAAAAAGTAACACCTTATTGTTAGTTTTTTTCAAAAACTTCTTAAAGTAACACTTTTTTGCCTAAAAATAACACCTTTTTAGTGAAAAAATAACACTTTTTTGTCAGGCAGATTGGTTCTCGCAGTTCTCATATAAGGATGGTTCTCACTAGCACTTCTTCCTATATATATGTATGTGTGTGTGTATGTGTGTGTATATATATATATTTCTTTGTTTTAGTCTTTCAAACTCCAATGATCTATCTTTTTTATTGGTTCGCTAATCCTCGTCTCTACACATGCTCAGACCATCTTAAACGATTGTCTTTCATCTTTTCCACAATATTTGCAACTGCTAAACTATTTTCTCATATCTTCATTTTTCGAATTTTACCCTCAACGTATGCCTAATTATCTATTGAAGCATTCGTATTTCCACTACTTTTCTCTTTCTAATATGATCATTTCTAAAAGCCCAACATTATGATTCATATAGTTACGTTGGTCTAATGGTTGTTCGATAAAATATTCCATTTAACTATAAAGACAAACCTCGATCACATAATATTCTAGTAATCACTCTCCATTTTTCCACTCAGACTTAATTTTATGGGGCACATCTTGTCGGATATACCCACAAATCTGAAATATAGACTCAACGTATTTGTAGCATCCACTTAAACCGCCTTCTTTCGCTTCTAACTTTATAGTGTCGCTTGTTATCTCGTTTTTGCTAAAGTTACACTCTATATACTATGTCTTGCTCTGACTTAATTTGAAACCTCATGACTCCAACTCTTGTCTCCATCGTTCATTTTATCTAATTTAGCATTTACCTTCTCTCTGGTCTCACCTACAAAAATTATGTCATCGACAAACAACATGCACCAAGTCACGTCTCCTTGTATCGATCGAGATATCTCATCAAAATTTGTCTCCATCGTTCATTTCATCTAATTTAGCATTTACCTCCTCTCTGGTCTCACCTACAAAAATTATGTCATCGGCAAACAACATGCACCAAGTCACGACTCCTTGTACCGATCGAGTTATCTCATCAAAATTTGTTGCAGAAAGAAAAGGTCTTAGAGTCGAGCCTTGATGGAAGTCAACTCCGATTTGAAATCCTTTGTTTCCCCTCTACATATCCTAACATTCTTCTTTAAGTCTCTTTTTCTAGCCCAATAAAACTTATTATTTGTCTCGTAAGATGAATTGCTTCTATTGTAGATCTCCCTGACATAAATCCAAATTGTTTCCCGGATATGAGATACATCTCCGGATACGTATCTCTATCACTCTTACCCATAACTTCATAGAATGACTCATGAATTTTATTCCTTACAGTTAAAGCAATCTTAAACATCTCCTTGGTTCAAGTAAATAGGCACTAGAGTAATTCTTCTCGAATTATTGGGCATCTTGTTTGTCCCCCAAATCTTGTAGAATAGATCAATCAGCTAAGTTACTTCAATCGTCCCAAGGCATCTTCATAACCCAATATTTATATCATTTGGCCCAATCGCTTTCTTTAGCTTCATTTTCTTCAAACCCTATACACCTCTGATTTTTGTATTTTTTGCATAAATTCTCTATTTTCATCTAAGGGAGCGACTGTGGTGTCCCCTACAACATTTCCTTGTTCTCAATCAAATAGCTCATCAAAATACTCCCGCCATCAATTCTTGATATTCTCATCTTAAACTAGAATGTTCTTAACCTTATCCTTCGTACACTTAACTACGAAAATGTCATTAACTTTTGTTTGTCTCCTCTATGCCATTCTATTTTTTCTCCTTCTTTAGAATCTCTAATTGTGAAACACTTAATTTCCCCTTGCGAACTAATAAATACATTAAGTTTTCACTTAATTTTATGATCCCACTACCTCTCTTTTCACATTTTTTCCCAAACAAATAAGAGCTCAAAAGAAATTACGTGTATGATGAAGATTTCATAGCCATAGAAGTATCACGTGTCCAACACATGCAATTAGGACAAATCAAGAGTTAATGTAACATGGTCTATAGCTATAAGAATCACAACAAGGATATTGAAAGGTTCAACAACTATGTCAAAGCCTTAATCCTAGCAAAAGATACCAAAAGATTCAACCATGCAAAGGTGGATTAGAACTTTCAATACGTTTACAAATATGCTTTCTCTTTGGAGGGTAGCCGTTAGGGGGAGCACCTTTAAATAAAAATCTATAGAAAGTAAAAACATAAGTGCTAAGGTAATATCAGCCACATTTCCATACTTACCAACATGGGATGGGAGGACAGTAATTTTAGGATGAGAATGATACCATCCAATCACTCGAGTTCTTCTTCCAGTTGTAGAGCTCATCCTGTGCTATTTAGTTAATTTACACAAATCATCCAAATTTTCTCCGAACTGAAACTTCAAAGAGCATTCACGTGCACATGATTACTAATTGCACGAACAACCATACAATTGTGTATAAAACAAAAACACTGAGTAAACATGCACGCACAATTGCAGCAAGCTATCACAAAAGCCATTCACTAGGTTGACATCAAATCCAATAATATATGCTAGATTATGTTTAATTTCCCATTTATTACACTTTCAATCTATAAAAACTCAATACTTCAGCTAAGAAAACAGTTCCAGAGTAAATGACATCCTTTAACACCCACAGCCCCACCGAAAACAAAAGAGATTTCAGACAATATTTTGAGCATGCACAAACAAAGAAAAAAGGATATTTCCGCCTGAGCTGATGCTGCAGCTAACTGTTCAGGATTAGTCTCCACTCTGTCCTTTTTCCTATCCGATCGAGGCTGAGGCGATGCACCCCATATCAATGCAGTCGTTGCGCCACTTTTAGAGCACTGAATTTATAAAGGTACCATCATCACATCAACATAATGAACATCTATCACTAAGAAGGAGGCACTCCACATCTTTCTAATTTCTCATTCAACAACTATATTTCATTTTTTACATCTATCTCTAATAACCCACCATTTAAATGTTCATTTAAACAACTCTTCAAGAAATACCCAAAATTCAGTCAATCACAATTCACAAACCCTAAGCCCAATTTTCACATTCAAATAATAAACCCTAAAAAATCAAACGAAATAAATCCAACACTCTTTCGTCTTAGTTTTCATCATCTTTATGCATGCCCAAAGATCAACAACAAAACACAAAATCTAAAAAAAGAACCCATAAACTAAAACAAAACAAAATGTTGGCCAAACAGTAAACACCCAATAATTAGAACCGCATAAAAATGATAGAACCCAATTTAAATCAAACACACAAGGGTTGATCATCGATTGCAAATTAATAAATTAAAAAATAAAAAAACAAAAGCTAATGAGCAAAGAGGTCAAACGAGAGATTAAGATTAGAGAAAGAAATAGTACGTGAATGTCGCCAAGAAGAAGACCCATGATTTCTTCAGTTTCAGTAGAAAAAGCGTGGGTAACACAAGTTAACCACACTTCTTCAGACATTTTCACCTTTGTTAGTGACATTTTCTTCTCTGTTACTCCTTCCTGTTTGTGACTATTTTGCACAGAATTACAGGAGATTGATTTTGGTAATACGGGAAATACTGCAGAAGGAATTCCAAAGGACAATGTTAATGCAAATGCAATTGTGCAGGTCAAGGGTTTGTAATTGTGAGTGTTCTTGATTGAGAATTGAAACCACGGACCAATGAAGGAATACTCAGATTTTGAGTCGCTGGTTGGGTTGTTGCCTTGTTGGCTTAGGTGTTGCAATATGAAAATAATTTTTTAAAAAATTATTTTATTATGTGGTTGATTGATGGGTGAAATTCGATTTTAGATTTTGATTGAAAAAATAATAGTTGCTTTAATTGAGATAAAATTTGATTTTCTTTTTAATTTTTTGTTTTTTTTTTCATTTTTATTTTATCAAAATTGATTGTTAATTACAGGTTAAGCTAAATAAAATGATGAGCTAGATAAAAATAAATATTTGTTAATTAGTTGTTAGTACTTACTTTAATTGCTAGTTATTGAGAAGTTGTTAATCATTAAATATTTGTCAAACTCAATTATGATCGTTGGTTATTGGTATAAAAAATATTAAGTCAAAAAGTAAATGAACACATTTATATCTGGCTCGTATGAGTTATAATTAATCAATGAAAAAACTATAGGTAATTTTTTCTTTTTTAAAGTACATTTTAGCTAACTAAAAATTATTTACCAAACATCAAAGCATTTTTTTGTGTTTGACACAAGAATAAAATTTGTAAAAATACAAATTATTATTAAATGCCAAAAAAATTCCTATACAACTAAGTACATAAAAAATTACCATTGTAATATATCAAAAATATACTTATTTTTCAAATTCAGTGCCCTTATCGAATGAATGAGACACTCAAGTCCATTAATCCACAAACCAACACAAAAGCTACTATTTAGTATTTGTGACCTTCTTATGAATCATAAAAGTGGATGTTAAATACTCCCTCCCTTTCAAATATATCTTTGATTTTTTTTTATTAACGAGTTAATTATTACTCTATAATAAAAAAAATATATGTTGAAGATATGCTAATGCAATGGTGAAGAAACAAGAAGTAAATTAATACAAAGAAAATCACAAAAACAGAGTAAGCAACAACAATAGCAACAACACACAATATATGAGGTATCTAATGATACCTCCTCCTCAAATAAAGTATCTTATCATTAATATAAGTAAGAATACATTAATGACTCACTTTACAAGCTTCAAGAACACACTCTCAAAGCAAAAGATTGAACCTTAATGTCAATCTCCCTCAAATGCTCTAATACAAGTGGAGAAAACTATCTTGGTTAAACCCTAGTAATCTCTTAGTATTAGGCTCTCACACTCACCCTAATACACTCCTAAGACCCCTTATATAGTCCCATGACATATTTGGGAGCCTTAGGATAAACCCACAAAAGCCCACAGAGAATCGGACATAAAACAGAAACGCGTACTGTAAGGAGTTGATCGTTGCTCGACCCGAGCAAGATCCGCTCGACCACCCGAGCGAGAGTCCAGTAGCTTCTGTTTTGCTGCCCCTGCTTGGCTCGACCGAGCCCATCAAGCTCGACCACTCAAGCAGGCCTCAAAACCTTCAATGAGCACTCCCTTGCCTTCTTCAAGACACATTAAGTCTCCGAACTTCATCAAGTGATCCAAAACATATACTCTCATACTTCCTTGCACTCACAACCTCGTTCTCAAACGTGCAAGCCAAGGAGTACGCTACAAGGTGATCGAACTCACGTCCATCATGTTGAGATTTGACGTTTGACTCAACAATATACTTTTAAGATGAATAAAGTATATATTATAATATATATAACCTCGTAAAAGAAGCAATAATTAAGCACTAAACATCATAAATAAAGTGTTTTTTTATTTATTGAATATAAGTTACAAGTATATTTTAAATCAGTATGTGAAACTGAGAACGGTGTATGAGTGGTTGCAAACATTAAAGATAATAACTAGATTTCTCTAAAGAAGTGTTCTTTCTCAATTATATATTTAGAGTTAAAGTTGAGTTTTTCTAAGTTAAATTAAGCTGGTTTTAAATGAAAAATAAGATTAAAATAGGTTTAGGTACATGTAGTTGTCCTTTCAAAAAAAAGTACATGTAGTTACTATAAGGACTCTAAACCTTAATTGTCCTTGACAAAGCATGTCACTAAGTGACTAACACAAACATGTTACATGTTTGAATATGGGGTATTTGCAAAGAGATTGTATCCTATAATTTGCACTAAGATAAATGAAAAATTTAATAAAGATGAGATTTAAATGTGTTGTAATGGCTTAAACTTATATCTAATAGATATATTAATTATCAAATAAAAGGGGTAATCTTGAAGAAGTAAAAAAGTGTTTTGAAGCATATAAATATCAACGATTCATGACATTTAATAATACATTAATTTTAAAAAATACATCATTAACTATTTTCTTAATTTATTGAAAATATTTTATTTCACAAGAGACATTTGAGTAATTTAATTCATGTGATTCACGTTTATTTTCACGAGACAATTAACCTGATCAATTTTTTTTTGAACATGAATCATATACGCTTCATTTGATAAAGCTATACACAATGTTCTTTAATATTTACTACTTAATTGGTTAAAATTTGAAAATTTAGACCATAATCCAAGTCTAGAGATTTATAAGTAAGAAAGACATATTAGTATAGTATACGATCTTAAAAAATAATTTCAATGAAAAAAGAAAGCCTTGTTAGTTTCAATAATCACTATCATTTACAAACTGATTTGGGATGATGTCCAATGTCTAAAAAGTTTTGATTTATAAGCCTACACAAATGTTGGCATTAAGATTCTAACATTGTGGTTGTAGTTGCAAAAAATATGATAGCAAGTGGTCTAATAAAGAATAACAAAACTCTATTTATAGGTCATAAAAAAAAACACTAATTCTCTGTTGAGGTTGTCTCACCGTGAGACAACTTTAATTAATCAGTCCAATTTATTTTTAAATAACCGTCTCCTGCACAAGTTAGGATTCGGTTTCTATAATTTTTTTATGTTTTTTTTACAAGTGGGCCTTTTGCATGGACCCATTCACGGTGAGACGATCTCATACAAGATAAGCTGTTAAAAAAAATTGTATAATGAGTCTTAACTTTTACAACAAAATTACAAAATTGATTTTTTTCACATGAATAACTCATTTAAGATATAAAATATTTATTTTTGTAATATTTATAAAAAATTACTATCAAAATTAATTTTTCACAACGTATACATATCGACAGAAATACGAATAACTAAAAATATTTTTGAAACAATAAAATACATACATATAACACAAAAAAATTACTTTATACTATCAACTAAATACAAGAAAAGACATAATATAAGAAACAAAAAAGAAACATTACTAGTTAATCAATTCTATTCTATTATTTCCAATCTCCAATAAAAATACTCCGCACACCACTTCTTGCTCCTCTTCCGCTCGCCAGCGACACAGCGTCGTCTTTTCTCCAACCATCTTTTTCTGCGATTTCCGCCATTGAAGATCTTGCTATTGCTTAAGGTAAGCCGTTTCTCTTCTTTCTCAATATATTTACGCGTTTCTAGGTTAATTTCTGTTTGATTCGTGACGGTTTTTTTAGGTTACTGCGATCTGAGATTATAGGGTTTTGTCGATCAATGTGATCGAACTACTTGTGAATTGAACTTTGTTGCTGACGATTTATATTCTTTGAGTAATTTATGGAACGAAATTTTGGATGATTTCAGATAATTTTAAGCCTAAAGTACGCTATTATTTGAAAAAAAGTTAACTTTTATGCGATCTTCATTTTATCTGTGAGTGAACTGAGGAGGAAGAAGAAGTCTAACTGATGAATTATTTTATGAGTTTCTTAAAATTATTAAATATTATTTTGTTTTTTTTGAATGTTTAATTGTTAAAATTGGATTGTAATCGTTGGTTAGTGCGAAATTGTTGATTGAAAAGTACATTTAAGTTGTATATAAAGTTTTGATATGTTGAAGTTTGAATTGGTCTTCTCTTTTAAGTAGACTGTAGATGATCACTTGGAAGAAATTTGTAGTAAGAATAGATAGTATTGATAATTTTAAAAAGTTTGATCTACGATTCTGCAGGGTTTATTTCTTTTTAGTTTGACTATATGTAATAATAAATACTCCAAGTTTGCCATATTTAGAATATTCCTTTTAAGACTTGATAAACTTGAGTCTTCATGAACTTCTATGAGTTAAAACATATTCAGGTGAGGCTTGAACATATTTATTGAGGCTTGAACATGTGCATGCATGAAACACATGATAGTATTTTGAAGTTTACATTATGACTCGGAATGATGGATGTTACCCGGCATCGTAATAGTTCTTATATTGTATTGCTGCTATTTTTGTTTGAGAAGCTAAGAACATAAGTAGAAGTCTGTGCCCACATTTTACGATGCTTAGTGAGGGGAAATCAGTGGGAATTTTGAGTGAAATATTCATTGAAAATCTTACTATTTCTGTTATCTTGTAAATATCCTTCCTTAGACTTCAGGTGATTGTTTGTTATTTTAATCTTTCATTTTTGGTAAACTCTAGGATTTATTTGATGATTCAATAAAGTTCAAAATGATACTAGGTATAATATTATGAATTGATGTATTCTTTTGTATTAGCTCATGTGTCATAGTTGAATACTGTAAACAAAGTGTATACATTTCCTTTAACTTTGCCCGCAGGGAGGTTGTACCAGTCTGCTCAGTATGAACCTGCAGCAAGCTGTACAGCCCAGGTCTTCTGCCAATGGTTTCAATCGCCGTAGAGCTGAAAAAGAGAATAGTAACAGGATGGAGATAAAACTACAATCTGGAAAAAACTCTGATAAAGTGATGATTGCTGGTGAATATCTTTAATCCAAATACTTTACAAACTTTGTCATGTTCATCCTAATGACTGTGTTGTGCTTATGCAGGTATATCTAGTAGCAACAGAACCGGAGGGTCTGAAACTCCTTCACAAGATCGACTTGTGTATTTGACAACCTCTCTTATTGGACATCAAGTAGAAGTCCAGGTTAAAAATGGGTCTGTATATTCAGGAATTTTTCATGCGTCAAATGCTGATAGAGATTTTGGTATGTTTCATCACTGTGAATGATGTATATAGTTTATGCCTTTTGATATCATAAAGCACCTATCTGTCTCTTGCAGTCTTGGACAGTTTCATTATGCCTCTTTTGATATTTCCTTTTGGTTAATTAACAGGTGTTGTCTTGAAAATGGCTCGATTGATGAAAGATGCATCTTCTAAGCCACCAAAGGCTGCTTCTGATTTAGTTATTAAGGGTCCATCAAAAACTCTTATAATTCCGAATCATGAACTTGTACAAGTCTTAGCTAAGGTCTTATTTCACACTCTTTGTTTTGATCTTAGATTTTCTGTATAGCATAGCAGTAGCAGGTGATGGATTTGAAGTTTAGTTCCATTTTTTGGTCTTCTTTTTCTTGCTTACACTTGTGCTTAGTGATGTCTTGATATTTGATGAATCAGTCCCTGCCATTTGTGTATATTCTCATGTTCATGGTTTCTTGGCAGGATGTGCCGGTTACAATGGATGGATCATCAAGTGAGCTTCGAGGTGAAAGTAAGCAGGATATAATGTTGGACTCTAACATCTCACATTCTCGTCATGTTGAGGTGGGAAGAGAGCTTGAACCTTGGAGGCCTGATAAAGACGATCCTTTGTGCCCGGAGCTGGAAAATGTTTTTGATTCGCCTTGGTCTGGGTATGTTATAGTAACTATTGTATTCATCTATAGCCAATCTTATTCCGGTTTATTTCATTGCATTTTAAAAATTGTTTGGTTAAAATATATAATTTTGTCTTGCTAATGCGTCTAGCTCTATTTTTAGCGGAGTTGCTGAAAGCATCCTATTTCTTTTTGTATAGGAGCTGGGACCAGTTCAAAGTCAACGAGGCACTGTTTGGTGTAAAAAGCACATTTAATGAGGAACTTTATACAACAAAACTCGAGAGGGGCCCTCGAATGAGGGAATTAGAGGAGGAAGCCTTGAGAATAGCTAGGGAAATTGAGGGTGAGGAAACACAAGATCTTCATTTAGCGGAGGTGAGGTTGCACTGAATTATGGCTAATGTGTTTTATTTTTGAATTATTCCATCTTATTTGGAGGATCTGGGTTCTATTTCAGGAACGTGGCGCAAGTTCATATGGCAACTTTGATATTGATGAAGAAACCAAGTATTCCTCAGTTTATAGGGGTCCCGATGACAGTGGGTATGCAGATGAGGATGTATTAGGTTCACTTGATGCGGAAACCTTTGGGGATTCCAGTGGACCTGCTTTTGGCAGATCCTTTGCTGATGTCACTAGTGGGAAAAGTGGTAAAGGTTTTGAAGAAAGGAGAATGTTTTCTCAATCATCAAAGAAGGTCAATATTTGCATTTCTTATCAAATTCATCTATAAAAATTGTCATGTTTTACTTCTTGTTAACAAAATTACTTTTGTCATCTTTTTATATTATCAAGAGCAAATTAAAGAATCTAACTTCAAAAACTATGATTTACTAGATTAGATGTGTGAAATATGTGATGTATACATAGTGAGCTTTTCTTGTACCCTTATTATTCTTTGTTTAAATTGTTGTATTTTGGAGTTTTATGTAGCTTAGGTATTGCCACAACTGCCATATCGATTACCATCCAAACTTTGTCAAGATTTGAATACTTCTTCCCTTTATAGAACTTCCAACATCATTGGATCATGAAGTTTTCTCCTTTCCAATGGGGTATCCTGTTATGAGATTTGAGAGCATGGGTTTGAAGTTCATAAGCTGGTTTTCAAAGAAAAATCTAGTCGATTATTATTGTCCCTACAAGTTCTGTATCTATGTGTACTAGTGACTTGTGTTTTTTAGTGTAAAGGGAAGTCACAATCACAATGTTCCTTTATAAGTTGTGATTTACAAGTGCTAACTATTTAAGATTTTTCCTTGATGCTCTACCTTATCTCCAAAGTCCAAACTAATGTTAGGATACCTCGTAAGATTTATTCCTTCCTTACAAAATTTTCAATTTCATTCATATGGTAGAATTATGGTGTGATGTGTGACCAAGCATTATTATTGAATATCAAAATTTGAATTTTACCAAGATTAGAGAAATATGGACTTGATTCTTGAGCTTAATGCTATAGATGAAGTAAAGCTACCCATACACTCTTACCATTTAACTCTTATCATGTAAAGGGAACCACTTGATTCCATGTAGGCAATGAAACTTGAATAATGAAATGAAGAAATGGGCTGTGAAGGAAGTTGTGTTTTCTACCCAACATTCATTGTTTTTATATGCTTTGTTAAGCAATGAATTTTTTTGAGGTAAGGATTGTTAAAAAGTACTTTCTACTATTACCTCATGTATAATAAAAATCTAAAGTTTGTCAATCTCTATTGACTAGTTAAAATATGAAGTTTGTGGACGTATGCTTTTGTGGATGGTATTTTTTGGTGGATGAAACTCAAGGTGTTAATGGCAGTTTGTGTTACACAAGGTATTTATTAAGGGAGCATAATTAGATGAGTAGTCGAGATGCATATGTTGAGATGAATGTGTAAGTAATGGTTTCAACTATTTATTTGGTAGGGAGGACATATAGGGAAGGATAGGGAAATCGAAAGATGTACCTCTTGAGTATTGACCATAATATGCAGACACACCTCTTTTGGGCTATAGGAGACGATTATTGTCTATCCTAATTAGGTTTTTAATGAAAAAGTCAGAACATACCCCTCCCATTTTCAAGTAATTACTAGGGTAGACGGAATGTTAGAGTGACAAAGTGGCATTAAATAGTGACACATGACCTATAAGACTCTATGTAAGGCTCATGTTCAAGCAACAAGGGTTGAGAAATGTCCATATTCCTTCTAAATCATTACAATTTCGAAAGGATGTTATTAACGAGAAGATAAATAACAACCATCTTTATGTCTTTTCCAAATTGAACTTCGTTCCAAATGATTGAAAGTGGACATTTTTCTTTTCCCTACATCCCCTTTTCTATCTTCAATACATATGTTTTTGTCTTTTTCCCACCCCGCTTCTCTCTTATACTCTCTAAAATTGCTAAATGAAGATAATAAATGAAGTTGGAGTTTGGAAGCTCCAAATATTATAGTGAAAAGGGAGAATTGATTCCATTATGTTTGGGTATGCGTGACGACGACCAAGAGGTGGGAAGTCTAGAGCTGAATGGACGGATATTATATTAGAGGCCCACCAACGATGACCATATAATGTTATAAAGGAATGAATCAAAACGGAGGATTGTCATAGACAATTTCATGAGTTGATGATTACATATTAATTCTAGTCTTGTCTTCCAGAGGAAGACCAAGGCAAGCGTTGGATAAGATTTTGAATGACGTACATTGGTGAAGAGGAGATGAAAGATGATGACTTTTAAAATATGGTGTCTTTTTAGATTCCAGACTTCGTTATAGGGGATTCTAGAGATTAGTGTTCCTAGCTTCTTTTTAGGTTCATGCTTATTACCTTTAAAGTTCTTTCCAGATTGAAATAGTGACCACAACTCTTATTTTTACACATTTGTTACTTTGTTATGCTTGAGCCGTGGTGACTGTTGGGGAGACACTCAAGAATGGAATAATAGCTTAGTTAGGAATGTTTTCTGGCTGGAATGTGATTTTAATCTTAAAACCTCCTTGAAAATCTACATTGGAACTATTTAGAAGTGTTCCAAGGACCCTATTTCTAAAAAGTCCTGTATGGACTACACAATCTTGTCATTACTCATTATAGGATTATAACTCTCTTTAATGTATATCTGTTTCATGGTTAATAGCTGATTTTTTTCCCAGAAATTTTAATGTTTCAGTTTCTGATTTTTCTTGGGGTGTTGTGATTGGGGTTACTGAAACTTTTATTAAAATGACAAAGCAAAGCATTATTTAACAATGTCCAGGACATAAAGGATTGGCCAACCTTGTATGCAAGTAAGCTTTGGGCAATTTTGTTGACGTATGCTTTAGTTTTTGCTTGCATATTTTTCATATTAGCTATTTTTGGTTTCTTTGTAGCAGTCATAAGCTTGTTTATGATTCATGTTATTCATGCTTGAAATGTGTTGCTTTTCCTTGGAATTTGGCCGTTTGAATTTAGTATGCATTCTCTCTTTTATCTTAATGGGGGAAATTTGCATGTGTGGCTGTTTCTGCCTCCTAAAATTCCACCATTATCATGTTATTCTTGGGACTGAAGTCTTTGAGGGGACAATGTTGCCATGGTGTATGCAGGACGAAACTCACTCAACTCAGATTAGTGTCAGCCAGGATCTCTATTGCTCTGCTTCTTTGGCTTCTGATCATAGTGCAAATGTTGCTGACAGGTTTGAAGATGACCAGTCTTTTTCCCTTCTTGGGCTATTTTTTTGGAGTTTACATAGTTTGTTTAACCTGTCTCTACGGCACAAGTTATTATGAAGCCATACTCGTATTTTTCTGAAATATTGGTATTTGTGATTTTGTTCAGGCTGCAAGAAAACCATGATGATGATAAAGGAAAAAGCACATCTATTGAGGAGACTGTAAGTGCACATATGAAGGGTTTTCTAGATATTATTATTTGGTTACTGCCGTGAAGCTATACTTGTGTAGCTAGTTTGTGCTGTTTTTTGTTCTTATTTGCTTACGGTTATGACATGCAGTTAAGTGAGGATGTTGAAGCAGCCAATGCTGATGGTGAATCAGGTATACATCTGTTTTTGGGTGCTTTTCTTGTACTAGAATTTGCTGTCATTTGATGCTTGGTTGGGTTTTTAAAAGAAGTGGCTGGAGCAAAATTTAATGGGAAGATATAATCATTTTTGTTGACCCTGAACTTCCCAGTTTGCTTAGATGCTAATGTCTTAACGGAATACTATTAGTTTTCTTTTGCTATAGTTGTCTTGCGGTATTGATTTTTATGTGGCAGATTTACTGGCATGGTGCAGACAATACATGTTCTCTCTAGTTTGGAATCATTATCTTTGTGTCTGTTTGGCATATTGCCTTTTTTTTTTAAATTGAAAAAAATATTGAAATCATGTGCTAGCTTTCTAATATTCCTCCTTTAACAATCATGTACTCGGAATTATTATTATAGTTGCAAACGCGAATTTACGTATTCTCCTTTTATGCATCTGTTTTTGATCCTTTATTTTTTTGCTGCTTTCTGTAATGCCTTAAATTCAGTTTTATCAAGAGGAACTTGTGCACTTCATGATGCCTTGTATGCATCAATGTAATCTATGGATAGAGCATATTTCTTTACGTTCTTTCATAGCTTACTTCCTGATAGGCTCATATCATGCACATTAGGTATTTTTTTGAGATTTAGCTTGATAGAGTATTCTACGCCTCTAGACTATTTGTTTTTTTTGTTGATGGAATGGAACTACCGTTCTTGTTGGGCAGATTTTTAGTTGGCAGGTTTCCTGGAATAGAATTGCATTTTTTTTGCTTCTTTTTGGTGTTTTCCAATAGACTTTTGTTTAGGGTTAGATAAATGATATATAGGGAGATTTTACTTTCTATTTGTTACATATGTTCATTTCGATCGGGCCAAACATTTATAGTTTTATGGTTACAGATTATAATGGACTAAAGTAAAATGATTCATTAAATCATGTACGCTTCTTATTTATGTGAGGTTGCACGTGACATTTAACAATCTCTTTGTTAGTCTTATCATTAACAAGAGTAAGGTTACGTACAATTGATCCTCCGAAATTCCATCCTAGGTGAGAGCCATTTATTGTCATTTGAGTAAATGGAATGTTGTTACATTATGTTGGAGAAACAAATCTCTTATTGATGAGTATCAGATAAAAACAATTCTATCACAAACTTAGAAATTTAGTGGATTAGAGAAATAAATAAACATTCTTAAAGTTGACTATCGAATTAGTGGGAAAATGAAGAATTAGTTGTAATCATATAAGCGCCATATCAATCATATTCTCTCAAAGTGAACAACCAAATACGAGCAAAGAATATTGTATCTATGAATTGATGTGATTGAGTAATTGTGTCAATAAAAATTTGAGTCGGCTACATGAATCAATATATTAGTTCCTATGGTTGTCCACATGGATTATTCTTTTCCATTAATTCGGAATTTCTACCATCTCTATCTGTAAGTCTGGTCATTCATATTCTTTTCCACTCTTGTCCTCTAAGTCATCTCCGCTCTTTCTTGTGGTCGTCCACAAAGGGAGTGTTTGCCAAAATAGCTTCTTTGACAATTTTAGCTTATTTTGATACAAATAGAGGGCTGAATGTCAAACCATTCAAATGCTAGTGTTTGGTAAATTAGCTGGTTGAAACAAGTTATTGTTATGAATAAGTTTTTGAACCTACTCACAGTAGAGGGTTCAAAATCAGCTGGGCAAACCAGTAAAATCAGCTAATTTATTGATTGACATCATGTATGTAGAATCATCAAGGGATGCTAAAAGAAGTGGCTCTGGAAAGGCTGATTTATCATTGGCGATGACAACAGCTTCAGAGGTGAACACAAAAGTTGAAATGAAAACCAGTTTTGGTAACCTTTCAGAAGATAGACCTGGCAAAGTACACATGGTTACAGAACCCTTAAATTCTCGTGGGAGACCAGGTAGTTCTGCATCGTCTGCTTCAGAGTCTGGAGCTGCTACCACAGCCCCAAGTGGTCCTGCACTATCGCCCAGTTCATCTATGGGTTCATTATCTTCTGAAAAGTCCACGTTGAATCCCAACGCAAAGGTTGTGGCACTTTCCTTTCGTTTTTAAAAGAATTTTATTGTTACATTTATATGAGTAGCTTGGTTGATTTTCACATTCTTGTCTACCAGTAGATCAATTTTTTTTTTGAGATGATGTAATTAAATCCTGTTAAGCTGTTGGTTGTATTTTGCAGGAATTTAGGCTTAATCCAAATGCAAAAAGTTTTGTTCCATCACAAAGTCCTTTAAGGCCACCGTCTCCTGCTAATGACTCTTCTTTCTATTTTCCGCCTTCAATGCCTACTGTGCCTCATCATATGCATGGCATGCCGGTTAATATTGGGGTGAGAAGCTATCTACACACTGAAAATTTTAAAATGTGCAATTCATGTTGCTTTCAGTTTTGTTTCAGTGTCAATTTTATGTATGCTGATTCTGACATTTCAAGAAAAAGTGAGTGATTACGTGATGGTCTTCACATATTTTAGTAATTTAGTGTTACATGATTACATCCCTCTCAGTCGCAAATGGTTACCTCTCTTTTTGTTTCTAGATGTTGTACCTTTTTTTATGGTCTTATCTTCTATGTTCTCACACGTGTTTATTCTAGGATAATTAATCATATAAAGTTAAGCCTTTGGCATTGTTGTTCATGTACAAGGATTAATAATCTTTATAAAATCGTTCTCATTTCCTTACCTGAATCTTTGTTTTTCTTTTCCACAACCAATTTTCATCAGCTTCCAAACTTCCCTAGTATTATGTTTTCAATAATCGACAAGTACTCCTAATTTCCAGCGAGAGACTGGATGCTCTCCCCCTTTAACCCACCCTAGCCGTACAAAAGGGTTTTTGGAGAGTAAAGGTCTACAAGCAATGAAGTGGACCCACTTTATCGAAATTCAGAATGAGATCTTAAATGGAAGTTTCATTTTCTTAGCCATGGATGTATCAATGCAAAGTGTTTTGGCTATTTTTCTGCTCGATACATATTTCAATATGTATGATGTTTTTTCGCCCATAACCATTATGGCGCATATAGTGTGAAATGTGAATAGTGAATACATTGTTTACAATACTTGCATGTTCTCAAGTCCCTACAAGTTTTCTTTTTTCATCTGGGAAAATAAAGGATTCTTCAAGAGAATAAGAAAAAAGTTTTGCCAAACAGGGGCCTTTCTGAATTAGACTCGTTTTCACAAGGGTAAGGTTGCGTACATCTAAAACACCTTATTTCACTAAGGCGGGTGCCACTTTAGAGGCATTGGGGTGATGTAGTTGTGGAAAATTTGAAATATGTTGAATACTTATAATGGACATATTAGGGAAAACAAGTTCTCTCCGTGGGGGAATTCTTCTATGGTTTTTTTGGGGAGTGCTTTTCCCATTAAAAGTGGACAGTGGACAGTGCTCATCTAGTACCTAACATCTGGTTTTCATCGCAGAGGCAGACATGTAATTCGCCCCTTACATTGTTTTTGCTATTTTATGATCTTGTACCATTTTTTTTCCGAGTTCCATCAATTAAGTTAGGTGACTAACACACGATACCAGGACGTGCATTATTTGCCTCTATAATCTATATTCTGTGCCTTCATCATTCTTTTGTCCAAGGGGTGCAAGGAGATTAGGAGAGTAGGGAAGATGGCAATACAAAACAAGAGAGACTTATATGAAACAAGGAGAGCAGAGACAGGGATGCAGAGAGAGCAATGCATGACTTTGAAGATTCCTTGAAAGATAGAAGGCTGTGGAACAACTGTGCAAGTTCTGGAGCTTAATACTTTGTTCTTTGACTCAATTGAACTCTTGATGTGTTTTCCACATGGTTTACTTTCAATTTTACAGCTTCTAATTGATCTTCTTGCCCTGATTTCTATTGAAATTCCCAGCTGCTCTGCTCCCACAAATAAGCTAGATGTTTACTTAACTTACCTACTTGACACTTGCTTCTTGAGGGAGTTTTCTTTTGTTGGGGGTGGGTGGTGGCCGCAGCGGCGGAAGTAAAGGCAAATCAGGAAAATAAGGAGGTGGGTCTTATGAGTTGTGATCTTAAACCTGAAGCTAAACTTAGGGCTAAAGTACAGCTATTTATTGTTCACAAAATTTGCAACTGCTACTTTTTTATGACAATGGTTAAGATTCCTGATTTTCTGACATGGTAATGGATAACCCTTGTATATACTCCCATTTGAACTTCATCTTGAATGGTAAGTTGGAGATACCATCTTTTTATGCAAGAGGCTACAGGTTTGTGCATCAACGTCATTTGTGTGCATTGTGTTTTCAGAAGCTGTGAACTTTATGCAATTGATCTGAATATTGATCATTTTGGATTCTTTTGTAGGTTGGACCGCCTTTTGTTGGTCATCAGCCTATGCTTTTTAATCCACAGGCACCCCAAATGCAATCTCCTCATGGATATTTTCCTGCCAATAGCCCACAGGTGAGCTTTGTTTCTGCTATTAGAAACTGTAGACTATTGAATAAAAACTCCTCCGTTACGTTATATAACCTGCTTGAAAGTTGCCGCAACGTTAAATTCCGTTATATAACGGTGCATGAAATTTCAAGTCAAAACGCTGCGTTGATCGTTATGTAACGTGTAACGCTCATTATTTTACCGTTACAATGATATTTCTTCCCGTTAAAATTTCAATAATACCCATTAACTTTAATTATTACAATCTCTTGAATCATAGTTAAAGTACACACTAAAAGAATCTCAAATATTGCAATTATAATAGCTAGTTGCATATTATTGCATAATAATAGTAGTCCAACAACAAAAATGAAATTATAAGTTTAATACTTCCCTTATATGATTTTTTTATTTTTTCAAAAATCACACCGCTTCAGTCGCAATTCGCGTCATTTCTCCGTTATAGCCGTTTTCCGCAACATCGCAACCGTTTCCGCAAACGCAGCCGCGACTGCGATTTTTTTCAATATATTTTTCTTTATCAAGTCTGACAAGCTGCTGATTCTATTTTACTATTTACAGTATGGACAACAGATGATTCTTGGTCATCCGAGACAAGTCATGTACATGCCAGGCTTCCCTGCAGTAAGCTTTTGATCCTCTTTTGAGATCGAACTAAATAACTTCATATAATGATTTTTCTTATTATAAACTCAACCCCATTGAATATCCTGATTTTTTGGTGAATTTTTTAGTTCTCTTTTGTAGTTAGTTTCAAAGAAACAAACTCTACTTTGCTGATATCTGTTTTTTTAGGAAATGCAATACAAGGGCCGAGATTTTTGAAAGATAACTTGCTGACAGGATCTTCAGTCGCTATTGCAATTTACAGAAAATAACAACGTATGATCCATGGAGGATTTTTCCGTAGATTCTTATCATTTACCAGCTCTCCAGTGGATGTAAGGTTGTTAGCAGAACAGACGCACTGTCTGGTAGTCTTACTGATCAAGCCTTGTATTCTATGTTCATTAAACGTATCCCCATCCCCTTAGACCCTTTGTTCTCAGATCCCCTTACAGATTTTTTTAGGACGCATTCAGTATAACCAAAGTGGTAATGTCATCGTATTGTTCATCGTTAACTTCATTTAATGCTAATTTAGAAACAGTTAGGTACTTTTGTGTGAGTTTTTACGTTTCGATTTTATTAATCTTTTTGTCACTCGTGCTTTTCCCCTATATGTGACGAGTTATACATAGTTGACCCGACTAGTGAGTGAGACCAACTGACAATGTTGTTCCATCTTCTCTTTGTTTCAGTTTTTGTTCTGTAATGGAAATCTGAGCCAAATTGGGATAAATCTTGTATCTTACTGCCTTTGTCTCATAATGTTCGTCTCATTTAACCTAAAAATCTCAAATATTTAGGTTGTAGGTTGAATGAGGCAATCATTAAGGCCTAATGATCATCTTTCCCATGGAACAAACACATCGACAAATGGTGACCTCGATGTTCCAAAACGAAGTTTGTCATTTGATGTCTACTTCCTGCACTTCATCACATACTTTTTTTGGTCTATAATGAGATACTAAGATAGTAATGGAATTGAAATTCGATCCTATATTCATTCGGTTTTGTAACATTGTTGTTCTGGGTTGGGTTCGAGATAGATTTGACCTAGTGGAGTCGGTGTTTGAGGGATGAATCATTTGATCCAGGATGTAATTGAGTCGAGTTTATTGCTAATAAATTATATACAAAATCTGAAAGTTCTTATTAAGGCTCATTAACAGTAACAATTGTGAAGTAGCATCAGAAAGGAAATCTTGACTAATTGATTTTCATGATCACAAAGTTTATATTATAGAGAAATACAGACCTATAAGTTTCAACTTGTCCAATCCTTTGTTTTCCTCCTACATTTCCCAACAGAAATACTCATTTTGTCCCTTTGAGTTGCACTAAAGGCTATTATATATTTGAGTGTTAAGGTGCAAACTCAAAGTGACAGAGGGTATATTAATTACAAGATAAAGATACTAACATTTGTAAATCTTCTTTTGGACATTCAGTAACAAAATAAGGAATCATATTGTTGATATCGTTAGACTCTTCATCATCATCTCCCTCTAAACAAACTAAGCTCTCTTTGTATGGAAGAACTTGCAAAATATAAGCAATCCCTCGAGCTTGAAGATCATTCATGTCTCGGGTGATAGGATCATACGAAAGAAGTTTTGCTTGACCATCTTCGAAAAGAAGCTCTCCATTTTTCCAAAACCCTAAGGGTGATGTAACTCCCCACACCGGTCCAATAGTTAGTTGCTTCATCCAAGACTCTCTAAAACCATACTCTCCCAAAATCCATACATCAAAGCATTTACTAATCCCTCCTAGAGGGTAATCATGGATGAAAACTAAGCTATTCTTCAAGGATGCTAAACACCCATGTACTCTCTTGGAAGGGATTCCATCGTAATCAGGGAGTTGAGTTTTCATAAAAACCTCGTTCTTCATATCAAACGAGAATATTACCTTTTCCACCCGATTATCAATCTCAAACCAGCTAAAAACCCCATCTACCGATGGATTTGAAGACGAGTAAGGCAAATTACCCGTTGGTTGAAATTCCTCCCCGACTTCAACCTCCTTCCAATTGTTATACCGTAATGTATATAACTCAGCATGAGCTATAGTTGAAGAAGAGGGAAAACACATATGCTTGTAAGCCAAAACCTTATAGTCATTACTTTCAACATCAAACCCGAAACCAACGCAAGTATCATAAGGGTAAGCATCGGTAGGTGGCTCAACACGAGACTTAGGCAAAGTTCTCAGCTGTCGTGTTGCAGGGTTCCATAGAGATATCGCGCCATCTTTACCATCAAAAAGACAAAAGATCCCATTGCAAGGACCCAAGATTTGTGCAAAACTAATAGTCTCTTCATTTGTATTAGCATTATAAGACAGCTCAAAATGACTAGTTTTCATTTCTGGTGTTTCAGAAAGCACAGAAAGTAACTGTTTTTTAACAGGGTGTATATGGCTAATAAGAAGCAAATCGTGATTATTTGAACTAATGTAATTTTTAATCAAAAAACCCGGATCATTAATCAGATCATACCATGATTTCGACACGCATTTGAATCGTTGTAGGGATTTAACAGGAAGCCTTAATAGGATCTCCATAATTGCATCTTCTGGTAGAGAAACAAAAAGTGCCATTTTCTGTTTTCTGTTCGTGTTAGTGCTGTTTTTGTGGGTGATTTTCCTTCGGCTTAATTTTTGTTTTATAATAGCAGTAGAAATTAGAATAGTCTATATGGTGGATTTGAAGTGTTCCAATGAACTGACCAAAGTTTTGTGTTAGGGGAAGAAATGTAGACATTTCATTATCAGAAACTTGTTCAATTATCTAGACCTAATCTTTAAGATCATAGTCAAAATAATACCTGTATTTTTCATACCTAAAATAAAATATCTGAATTTTTGTAAAGTTGAGACTTTGATATTTCCTTTATGTTTTTGGTATATATATATATATATATATATATATATATATATATATATATATATATATATATATATATATATATATATATATATTTTGATTTTGGGAATTCTGACAGATAAAAGAGAAAGATAATATTTATCTTCTTTTGAGTAATGAGAATCGAATTTCTATCATAATGGCATGAGAAAAGCCTTGAACTGTTCTTTGTAGAAAGAAATGTTTTAAATGACCTTTTCAGATGACTCTAAAATAAGAATTTATATTTTTATAATTTGTATTAGTTGTGCTATTTAACCTATATATAAAATATGTCGTATAATATTACTGCCCTTATACACTAATTTGTGTAACCGACTAACCGTGACGAAAGGGATAAGTGAAGGCCTAATAACAAATTTTAATAAGCTATCACCTCCATCATAATATATTCTGATATTTTAAGAGTCCTTAGCAAAAAGAGAAGAAAATAAGGCTCAATTTAAATCAACAACTTTTGAAATGATATTTTATAAAGAAATAATCGAAATATTCTTAAGATAAGAATTTTAATTATATTTATTTAAATAACATACTTCTTCCATATACTATTTCATACATTATTAGTTTTTATTATACATTAGCCTATATTTCATTGTGTACATAATCTAATGCATATTGTTATTTAATTATTTATGTCTCAAATCAAACTTATCTTGAATCATACGTAGCTTTAAATTGTAAAAGATGTAATTATAAATATATGATTAGACGATTCAAATAAGATCACACTTGAATTCTTAACTATATTTTTTTACACATTAACAGTAACATATAAAATAAGTGTGAATTATACAATGTTAAACACTCAAATGTAACAAGTATTTCAAAATAAAGATAATACTAGTATAACAAAAAAAAAATTTAATTCAAAATGAAATAAACTCTACATCAATACAAACGAGGTTTTATGAGAATAATGAATCTGTTTGTAAATAATTATTAGTTAATTTGACCAGGTAGAAGTATTGGATAATAAATCACTTTTTTGAGCCAACTGTTATAAAAATTAATGTTGGCTATTAGAGGAAAAAAGGTTAAAAATGCTAAAAGTTAATAAAGAATAATTCACATATAGTAATAATTTTTTTTGTTTTGGTTTACTAATAAAATTCTAAGTTAAAAGTTAAGTGAAAAATTAAAATATATAAATAAAATTAAAATAAAATGATGGGGAATCACTAGCGAGGAAAATTAAATCGAACGCACACAATAATAAATGAGGCAGGACCGCTGGAGTGATTTTATGATTATCTCCTTTCCTTATTTCTCATCCTCATCCCTCGTTGATCGTATCCTTCAGGTAATTTTAAATCATTGCTTGCCGATATTTCTAATTGATTTCCCCAACTGATTACTCCCCTAATTTATTGTCATCTAGTATGTTTTTGTATGTATATTCAAGCATTTTTGTAGTTTTAGTTGATTTCATGATGTAATTTGTGAATTCATTGACTTTTGGGGGAAAAAAATTTGTGGGTGTATCGTTTTATATCCTTCTTACTCTTTTGGATGTTTGGCTTTCTATATTCTGTATTGTGCTGAAATATTGACATGGATTTTCTGGGATTTGGAAATTATAACCTCCCATTCAATCTTTTATTGACTTTTTTGGTATTAGTACCCTTTTCCAGTTGGATTTAAAACTGTTTGATCATGTTATTTGATAGATGTGCCAAATTGGTAGTTAGTTGTATCATCAGTTGGGTTTTGATAGATTATGGTTTAATCTGCTGGTTCTATAGTACCCACTAGTTGATTTGTTTGTTTAGAGCTTTGTCAAAGTTTGTGTCTTTTATTTGCTTGGGAGATGTTGCAATTATTAGAAGAAAATGCCACTATTTTTATCTTTAGTAAGTTATGTAGTGGATTAGTCTATATAGTATTAGCTGAAAGAAAAAAACTTTGAGGTGATTCACTCATGATTTATTGGGATAGATATGCTTATGCTATAGCCAAGTAATCATTTATATTAAGATTCTTATTTTACCACCTTACTTCTTATATATGTGAAGTTGCTGATGATATTTTTTACCATGGGTTAATCGGCAACAACTTCTTTGAAATTGCAAAAACAAGGGTAAGCATCACCTTAACCCTACCTCCCAAACCCTGTTAGGTGAAAACCGCTTAATGGCATAGATGTAATGGAATGTTATAGAGTAGTAAAGACAATATTGCTCATGTGAATATTTGGATTCATTTGTTTGTCATTGATATCTAAATACTATGGCTGCACTCTCTTTTATGGGTATGTGTTGCCTCCTTCCTTCCCTCCTCAGACCCTGATGATCGTCCTATGAGCAGGATACACAAGCTATGATAATGGTATCTAAATGGAAAATGAGGTGGTTCTGTTTATCATTGATGTTCTTTTTTTCATGTTCTCAAGATAATGACTTTTAGTAACTTGTTTACTTTACTCTTGGCTTAGGTTTGATCCCTAGATTCATCAGTGAACTACCAAGTTTTGATTCCTAGTTTTCCCTGCCTACCTGACTACCATTTACTGAATTCAACCACCAAAACCAGAACCTGGAAGCAGCATCATCAACCCATAAAACACATTCAAAATGTGCACAGTAGAAAAAAGAGGCAACATCTTCATCCTAACCCTAACTAGCAATGAAAATGAAAATGATGAGCATCGCCTTAATCCGACTCTAATCACCTCTCTTCGTTCTGTCATTGCTGACTTAAAATCTCAATCTCTCGCCTCTCCTGATACATCATACGCCCTTATCACAACAGCAACCGGGAAATTCTTTTCCAATGGTTTTGATCTCCAATGGGCCTTATCTACCGGAAAGCCCTCCTTTGTTAGTCGTCTTCATTTCATGGTAGAATCCTTTCAGCCATTGGTTGCCGACTTTTTATCTCTACCTATGCCGACAATTGCAGCAATCAATGGCCATGCCTCTGCAGCAGGCTTCGCCTTGGCACTTTCACACGACTATATGCTGATGAGGAAAGATAGAGGAGTCTTGTACATGAGTGAAGTGAATATCGGGTTAACTTTGCCCGAGTATTTCAATGTTCTTTTCAGGGAGAAACTTGGGTGGAAAGCGAGAAGAGAAATTTTGTTGAACGGGAGGAAATTGAAAGGAGAAGAAGGTGTTAAGTTGGGGGTTCTCGATGAAGTGCTAGAAAGCACAGAGGAATTAATACAAAGAAGTTTAAAGTTAGGGGAAGAACTAGTGAAGAAGAATTGGAATGGGGAAGTTTATGCCGAGATTAGGAAGGGATTGTACCCTGAATTGTGTAGAGAGTTGGGGTCGAGCAGGAAGCCTGTGGTTCGCCCTCGGCTATAATTTCTCTTCGTGTTTGCTGCTTGAGTCGAGGGACTCTTTGATCGCATTCTCTGTTATGGATATGAATTGCCGTTTTTCTTCCCTCCACAGACCCCGATCATAGTTTTCCTATGAGCGGGATACATTGGGTATGATGATGATTTGCTGCTATACTTCTCAAACTCCAATGTGGTTTTCTGGAATTCATTAGCTTTTATCATTAATGATAATAGGTTTTCTATTCAATGTACAGTGGATACTTCATGTAAAATTCTTCATTGCTTTGGAGGAGAAACTAAATCTTATATTCATGTGCTTTCTTAATTAATAGTTTGTTTGATGCTATGTTTTGAATAGAGGGAAAAATGGATGGATGCAAGGGAATGTAATTCAAGGGGATAACTCCTTTGCGTTTTGTACAAAATAAAGTCTTCTTGATTGGAAAGATTTGGAAGTTAAATACGTCAATCTTCTCTTTTCTCCGTCCCTTCCTCTCCCATTCCGTTCTTAAATTGTTATCCAAAATATCAAGCACATCTTTAAAGGTTTTAGTATGATTGGTACGGTTTTGTTCTTATTGCTTTTACACATATCTCATTCAACCGCCTATTTTAAGCTGGAATTCAGCAATGGTGAAGTGGATTTGATTCAATGAGTCATTTTATAGCAGTTTATTATAAATTATAAACCAAAATTAAAAATCCTAAATTCTTGACTCCATTGAAAATAGAAGAAATCTTTATATCTGTTAAAAAAATTGATGACAATAGTTAATTACAAAATTAGGAGATGAACATTTTCTTGTTATTTAGAGCATTATCAAATTCATATCATTAGACCTAGTCAATGCTCAACAACATAATTTTCTGATTATAAAATTATCATCCTCATCACTTATTTTACAAAAAACAATATGCATAGAGAGCAAAGAAGAACATCCTAAACATAATTTAGCAAATGGCAGCAACAGAAGAATTGTTCTCAATATATTATGAAATATTAATTTTGGTTTACTTTTATTATTTAGTATACTTTAACTTTTTAAAAATACTTCACATAGTTGTAACACTTTAAATGTCCATTGTTGGTATTAAATAGTGATATTGAGAATAATTTGTATCGTAAATTTTTATGAAATGTACTACGTCTTTCTATAGTGATGAAATTTTGATTATAAAAAAATTTTCCATATTTACAATTTTCATTACTACTTAATAACAAATAACAATGTATTGAAATAATTTTTGTGAAGAATATGAAATGATTTTATTAGAAAAAGTATGACCTTTAAACCTGTCAACACCTTTTTATTTCATTTTCACCATTTAATACAAACCGATAACCAAACTGACCTTTTAATATAAAAGAAAAAATGAAGAGGCAACAATTAGTAGTAGATTATTTTTTGTATTTTAGAGGAAGTTGTAATTTTCTTTTTTCAAATAAATTAATCCCAATTTTCTCCTTTATCCATTCTTGGATTTCAGGATATTTACCTTAGAAATTAGAAGAAGTACCTGATCATAAAAACCATCCAGAAGACATAAAAACAAAAGTTAACATGGAAAATAAACAACACAAATAGCATATAATTAATTTTCTTTAAATTTTATTCATATGATTTTAAAACCAAATAATTACCAAGTAAAACTTACTACATCTTTTCATCCAAGGAGTCTTTTAACCCCAGGAAGCCAAGCTATAGATGAGAAAAAAAAAACTTGAATTACAAGTCTAGCCCAATTCTTGTACATGTCATTTTTTTGGACTAAACTATTAATGCAAGATACGAGTTAATTATTGGGCGTACATATATAATCTTATGCAATAGTTTATAGAACTAGAAATAGTTGTTTCACTTGCTTGGTGCATTGTCTGTGTTGCTCGGTGCGCTGCTGGGTGCGTTGCTTGGGTTTCCAGGTGCGTTGTTTGGATTTCCCACCACGGTGCTCAAGTGGACGGAGGCATTGCTTGGGTTGCTAGCCGCATTGCTCAAGTTTTCGGGGGCATTGCTCGAGTTGTCAGCTGCATTGCTCAGATTGTCCGAGGCATTGCTAAAGTTTTTTGCTGCCTCGGTCAAGTTGTCTGGGGCGTTGCTTGCTGCATTGGTTAGGTTGTCGGGGGCATTGCTCGGGTTCTCTGCTGGGGCATCACTTGGGCTGCTTGCCGCAATGCTGTCAGGGTTGGTAGCATTGTTAATCCCCAAAGTGTTTTTCACTACATCAGCTGCTCCTGCTGCCAAATTTTTTACTGACTCTCCTGTCTGTAGCATTTCTCATCCAAATCAATTTTTATTTATTAATCAATTGATGAATAAACAATTTCATAACAAAATCAATTCTGAACACATTCCCTTCTAAAGCATATTTTTTTATCTGGGTAAGACTAGACAATTTCCTACATATAAAAGTAATCCTTCCCACATACATAAAGGTAGAGCGAAATTTGACAAATTCTTTGAAAAGTCTGTGCAATTTTAAAAATTATGATATTTTTCTAGTAAATTTGTATTTTTAAACACGTAATATATATTACGTAATTTAATATTAAGAATCCTAATTTCTTGGGTTCTATGCGGTCAAACATGTTAAACATGCTCAGAAACATGCCTGTTGGAGGAGCTGAGATGCTTGTTGAGCAGTTCCAGATGCTGCACTGCTTACTTGGGCAATGACTCCTTCACTCTTCTCCTGCAAACATCAAAACTTCTTGTCTTCATTAAGCAAATAAGATTATAGTATGGGACATGTTTGAAAGAATCACCCTAATGCTATCGAGTGGGTCCCACCTAGGGTGGTACTTGAGGTTGAATGTACATAGCCTTATCCTTGTTGGTGATTACACTAACAAATTTGAGGTTGTTTCCGTTTATAATCCGAAACCATAGAACTATAAATCTAATTTTATATGATCATCATTAAATCATAACAAAATCTAACAATTTTATATAATCGTTTTAAAATCATATTGTTGGGATTAAGATAGTGTTGTTGTCGAGATAATTTTGCACAATCATATTTTAATCACAAAATTCTAAACTAGTCGTTTTATAACAACATATAGTAAAATAACTTAATAATTATATTAAATGTGTTGCTTGTTTATGTAAAGTAGCGTACATCTGACATGACAATTCTGTTAAATACGAAAGCTATCTAATGACATTGAGGTACTAAAATGTAACGATTACCTGTGCCTGGCCGGCGGCCTCGGCTGCCTTCTCGCTAATGTCAGGTGTTTGTTGGTTGCTTGCCATTTTTGTTGAATATTATGAGTTTTTTTTTGTTTTTTTTTTTTGAATGAGCTTTGAGAAAATGTAAATGTGATTATTGAAAATTTAACTTGTATATATGAAATTGAGTAATGGAGGTATTTATATATTGAGATCATGCAATAATGTAACTATTTTTAGGTTATATGATTCATAATTTTCTATATTTATGATTGGTAAAAATAAAAATGGTTCTATTCAAAACATTTATAATTTTCTTTGTCTCATAATTTTTACTTAAAAATAGAAAACATTCAAGTCCCTTAAATAAATATGGATATTGACATATTGAAGCCTCGTTGATAATACTCTACATTATTTAGCTAGTTTATCTTTATTTTTTATTAATTAAATTTTTGTAAATTTATTAATTCCTTTCTTAATTACCTTTCAAACTTAAGCAATAATTACTATGAACTCTCTTACCTCAACATAGATACAACCAATGTCTATTTTAAACTTTTATCCGCAAAAGTGACTTTCAAAAGTTTTTTTTTTAATCTTATGTCCGGTTGGTGTATAAAAATAAATTATTTTCATTTTTATTCTAAAAAGTACTTCATAAGTAAAATTTTTATTTGAAAAGAATTAAAAAAATAACTTGTCTATAAACACGAAATAATCTAATACTGTAAAATCTTATTTTTTCAATGTTTATAATAATTCGAGATAATAGGAATGATTTAGCAGAGTTTTAATTAAAAGTATCTTATCATTTTCACGACAGGAGTAATATAATTTCATCTTAAATGTTATTTTTTCCACAAAATTTTATAACTCACCAATTTATAACACTTTTCCAAATGATAATCTTAAGTAAGAAATACTTTTGTAAATAAACAATTTTATTTTGTGGTACTTCTTATATTTATTTGAAACAGTGAAACTGTATACGATATTT